>NC_056530.1:9208111-9236929 GCF_019175285.1 Sceloporus undulatus
ATGATTGAAGGACCACCAACTTTGGTGGTAGCCGAATAAACAACAAAATGTTTCAGGACTGGATTTTCTGTTTGTGACGGCATGTTCTATGCAACTAAACGTATCCCATCCTTGAGTTGTATCTACCATTTGTCCGACAGCATTTTTCTCTCTCTTGATGTATTGTTCTAGTTTGGTGTTTCTGTACCTCTGGAGACATTATTAAAATGTGCATGCCACACTGAATCTGTATTTTCTCACTTGGTTCTTGATGAGAGCTGGAGAAAGTTTCTCCTTTGGGGCTACACATACCTTCTCAACAACAGTTTTATTTGAAGATAGAGAACTTAGGGTATCAGCTTTCAGACAAAACCAGACAAGTAACTTTGAAAAAGTAATTAGTTACTGGCATAGCGCCAAGACAAAGAAATAGTTAGTCAACATTCCAGTTGCATAAAAAAAAAAGGAAGAAACTCCAATTAGAGTAAGCTCACTGAATAAACTTTGAATGGAGCATCAGTGGCCATATGAACAGGAAGATGTACATATTCTGAAGAATCAGAGAGGTCAGAGAGATCCATCTAGCCCAGGGATGAGAACATCTTCAGATGGTGTTGAACTGTCCCCTATCATTCTTCATCATTGGTTTGTTGGCTAGGGGCTCCAGGGATTGGCAGTTCAACAACATTTGGGGGGATATACAATTCCCACTTGTGATCCAGTCCCACATTGACCTGAGCTATGGACCATAATTAAACGTCTCCAAGAAAATGATCATACCTCCTTTCCTCAAGAAGATGTAGTAAAGATGGGAAAGTTAAATTAAGCCAGATTTTCAGAAAGCAGGTTAAATTTTATCCTGTACTATAAGTTTCCCCAATTTTATAGATGCCACTCCTGGATGGCGATTATTTTATTTACTGTAGGTAGTTTTGTTTCTTGGCTGCAAAAATACTTTACTAGATAGAAAGAAGTTAAGAATTAAATGTTCTTCTCTCTTTGGGTGAGTACAAAATGAGAGGAGATACCCCCCCAGAAATATGACCCCATACAGACAGGCCAAAATAAAGCTGCTTCGGGTCACTTTGAGATATGCTGTTAAAATGATGCATGCGTCCTAAGAGTCTGGAAGTCATGAGAAAGCCATGGTCCAGTCCTTAGAACTGAAGTATGGCTTTGGCACAGCTTCCGGACTCTTAGGACACATGCATTATTTAAACAGCATACCTTAATTGACCCAAAGCAGCTTTATTTTGGCCTGTCTGTATGGATCCATAGTTACACTGCTGGAGACCATAAAAATTTCAACAAGCATTCCATAATATGTTTGAAACATTTAATGTACTTTTACTGATTTTACTTTCTTCCAATATCTAGGAAACATGTGGCAGCTGTAGAGTAAGGCCTAATACAGACCGGCGCTTTGTGCTGGTCTGGGGCTCAAATTAAGTTAGGTAGGGCTGGGCGTCCACGTGCCCCGAGCCCTACTATCAGCATGCAGGCATCATCTTGCCATGCCCCTGTCCACACAGGGCACGTGATGATGACATCCACGCAGTGTAGTGTCCGAACAGCGCTGTGCCGTGCGAGCATCATGATCACATGCAAGTGTGCCAGTGGCGCCCCACAGGCAGCGTAAAAAGTACCCGCTAGGAGTGGGTTCTTTTTAGGCCTCCTGGAGGCCGCTCTGTTTTTCTGCTTCGGCCTCCATCCGGGGCAGAAAGAGGCTGCATCTTGCCACCCTTTCTGCCAGTCTGTATCCCCCCTAAGAGTCTTTATTACCAAAATATGCCTCTGTGAGCACATATGAGGCAGTGTGATGTAATGGCTTGAGAGTTGGACTAGGAGTCTGGGAGACCAGGGTTCAAATCCAGTCAGTCATGGAAACCCATTGGCTGACCCTGGTCTCTTGGCCACAGAGGAAGATGATGGCAAAACTCTGTTGAACAAATCTTGCCAAGAAACCCCAAGATAGGGTTGCTTTACAGACACCATAAGTTGGAAAAGACACTCGAGGGAAGTTAACACACACATGCCAGAGCAGACTAGCAGGCACATAAGAAGAACAGTCAGTATATTTGCACATCATTCATTCAGGCCCACGAATCTCATTAGATGTACAGTGGTTTTATCCATATTGGGAAAGGAAAACTGAGCTCTGCATCACATTAAGAGCCACCCTCCTCTACCTACAGAGACAAGTTATTAGGAAAGAGAAGTGTTGATGCCAGCTTTCCTTGGAAAAGCTCAGACATGTGGGAGGAATAATTTCTTTTATGGAAAATTATTAGTTACTGAGTATCTGGTGACCTGTCACGCACACCTTGTAAGTAGTTTATTCATAACCCAACCAACTTTGGCATCATGACTTGATGATAATTAATTTTAGGGAATGTCACCTTGACCTTTCAGATGTGTTTGCTGAAGCTGTGTTTTCATTAAAACATTCTGGCTCCTTGGTTTCTTCCACAGTAGGCAATGATAGCATTAGGATTCTGGTTTAACTGCCACAGTGACATCTTATGGAATCCAAATATTGGTAGTTTGGAGAGGCACCAAGAAGAGCTATTTGACTGAGATTTCCAAACTGGTTGTTGTCAGTCCTGACTCTTGGTGGAATCCCTTTTCCTGTAGCTTGCATCCATTGTTCTGGGTCCTGATCTTGGGAGCTAAGTAGTGTCAGCCCTAGTTAATACTTGGATGGGAGTTTGATGCTCTTGTTAACAATTCTTCAGTTGATCCTGACACATGGCGACCCTGTGGATGAGACATCTCCAAGCTCCCCTGTCCTCCGCTGCTCTGCTTGGATCCTATAAGTTCAGGTCTGTGGCCTTCATGGTTGAGTCCATCCATCTGGCATGTGGTCTTCCTCTCTTTCTACTGCCTTCAACATTCCCTAGCATTCTCACCTTTTCTAGTGAGACATGCCTTCTCATGACGTGGCCAAAGCATGACAGCCTCAATTTGATCATCTTGCCTTCCAGGGAGAGTTCAGGTTTACTATCTTCAAGGACCCACTTCTTTGTCTGTTTAGCTGTCCATGACATCCTCAGCACCCTTCTCCAGCAACACATCTCAAATGTGTCGGGGATGCTTTGATTGTGATTTCCTGCATGGCAGAATGGGGTTGGACTGGATGGCCCTTGCGGTCTCTTCCAATTCTACGATTCTATGATTCTATGATTCTATAAATTGATTTCCTTTCTGTCGGATCTGTTCACTGTCCAGCTCTCACAGCTGTACATGGTGACAGGAGCATAATGGCTTGGACAGTGCAAACTTTTGTGCTCAGTTGTATATATTTACACTTTAGGGTCATAGAATCATAGATTTGGAAGAGACTAAAAGGGCCATCCAGTCCCTCCTGCCATGCTTGTTTTCTGCTGCTCCAGAGACTAGAACCCAGAGCAATGGATGCAAGCTGCAGGAAAAGAGATCCCACCTCAACATTGGGAGGAACTTCCTGACAGTAAGAGCTGTTTGACGGTGGAACAAACTCCTTCCTCAGAGTGTAATGGAGTCTACTTCCTTACAGCTCTTTAAACAGAGGCTGGATGGCTATCTGTTGGGGATGCTTTGATTTAGATTTCCTGCATGGCAGAATGGGGTTGGACTGGATGGCCCTTGAGGTCTCTTCCAACTCTATGATTCTATGATTCTATGCAGGAACTCACAGATCTAATCTAGTTCTTTCATGGCTCTCCTTCTCATTCCTAGGAGTTTATCACACAGGACACTTACCGCTACCCAAACATTGCCCAAGTGTTTCCCAAATGTTTCAGAAGCGCCAATGGTGGGATCATCTGTCGTGTTCCTGAAACGTCATAGAGGCTTCTCGCTTTCCTTCCGTCATGGAAGCAGTTGTGGGGAAGCTTCAGAAAAGCAGTTTTTATTAATGAAAGTTCATGTTAATTTTTCAACAGTTATGACCATAAAGAGCTATTCCTAAAGTTTAGGTGGAATCTCTTTTCTTGTAATTTGAATCCTTCCACATAAACAGTTATTCCAAGTGATGACTGGTTCTTGGAATTCACAGGGTTTGTGGAAGACTGAAATAGGAAGATGACTGATAGGCAGCTAGTTGCTGATCAACCCCAAAAGTGGCTCCATCCCTGCTATCCTTCCGGCGGCAGATAGAGTCGTTTTTGTCGATAAGGTCTGGGAATGTTGTGCTATTTTAAATTTCAAGGTTTGTATTGTAATATTCAACTTGAACTTGTAACTGTTTTAACTTTACAATGCTTTAATTATTTTTTAAAATTTTATATTTACACATTTTAATGTTGTGCTGATTTTAAATTATATCGTTTTAAATCTGTGGTTCGCTGCCTTGAGTCCCTGTATTAGGAGAAAGGCAGGACGTAATAATAATAATAATAATAATAATAATAATAATAATAATAAGCCATCATTATGGTCATTGTCATCATCGTCATATCTCTTTCTCTCTCACTGGGAATAAATGACAGTGAGCAACCGTATATTGAGACATAGGAAATAAGAAAATGACTTCAACTGCCTGGAGCACTCTGTGACTCTCTCGAGCTCAGATGCAGGCAATGACTAAACAGACATCTGAATGCATGGAATCCCAAAGTAATTAAAATGTATTCATTATGTTTCTTCCTTCAAGTTAAAGCTGCTTGAGAAAGACTTGTTGAATCCCAGAGTCTGCTATGCTCCTCTTCTGAACTTAAGAAAAAGGTCACCACACATTATCAACAGGAGGCTTGGGTATATTTGATATCCTCTCTGTCTCTCTGTGTGTGCATATATGTATAGTTTGTCTTCAAGTTATTTCTGACTTTTGGTGACCTTAAGGTAAAGCTTTCAGAGGGTGTTCTTGGTGGGTTTCTTCAGAGACTGGTTAAAAACTGATATTTAAGACAAAGTTTTTTTTAAATGTACCCATCACACAGAAGGAAAAATGGAATCTATACTGAGAATTCAAGCTACAAAGAGTCAACAAGGGAATCAAAGAAGACCTTCAATAGAGCAACCAAGAGCGACAGATACCAATACAGCGCACCCGCATCATACGCGGGCGCGCTTTACACGGCTTGAGCATACGCCCTCAAGCCGCGGGGCATGCGCGGGGCGGAAGGGGTGGCGCGTCCCATTCAATTGAATGGGCGCGTGCACCCGTTGTGCCCCGCACGCTGCTGCGCCGCCGTGCCGCCGTGCCGCCGTGCACGAGCCCCATTGTTTTCAATGGGGCTTGAGCATAGGCGGAAATCGCCTTAGGCGGAGGGATCCAGAACGGATCACCGCGTAAGGCAAAGACCCACTGTATATTGATTCTGCCAGATGAAATGAAGAAACGTAGACAAGAGATTAAACAAGATAAAACAGATATGAAACAAGAACTAAAACACATCGGTCAGAGATAAGACAATATGTGAAGGCGGAGAGCAAAATACTTAAACACTCATTGTGTGCATGCATGTGGACCCTAAGGTGAGCCTATCACAGGGTTTTCTTGGCAGGTTTCTCCAGAGGGGTTTTGCCATTGCCGTTCTCTGAAGCTGAGAGCCCAAGGTGGGTTTTCAAGGCTGATTGGGGATTTGAACCCTGCGCTCCACAGTCCAATGCTCAAAATACTAAACAATGCTGGCTCTCAATTTTATATCCTACATCACCCCAAAAAACTCTTGTGTGTATGCGTAAATTTCATTTGAGAATTAAAGAACCATAGTATCTTAGAGATGGAAGGAACCACAAGGACCATCTAGTTCAATCCCCTGCCAAGCATGACAATGCAACTACAGTCTCCTGGAAGATGCCCACCATGAAACCACGTCCTATGAGGAACGCCTTAGGGAGCTGGAGATGTTTAGGCTGGAGAAGAGATGGTTAAGAGGTGATATAATAGCCCTGTTTAAGTATTTGAAGGGATGTCACATTGAGGAGAGAGCAAGCTTGTTTTCTGCTGCTCCAGAGAATATGATCTGGAAAAATGGATGCAAGCTCCAGGAAAGAGATTCTTCTAATTCTATGATTCTAAGTCCAAAGCATCTGGAAGACTAAAGGTTGAGAACCATTGCTCTAGCATCAATTGTCTGGAGAATATCCCTATTCCCTCGTTGGGACTATTGTCTCAACTAGAGTAGACTCATCCGATCAATGAGACTTAGCCATGTCTTGACTCACCATTCATCAATTCTTTTAATGGGTCTACTTTAGTTGGGATATACCCAAAACATCCGGGTTGTCTTTTAATCAGCCCTGTTGCCACAATTGCTCCTAATTGCTGCATTTTCTTGCTCGGTAAGGACCTCTCTTTATTTCTTCCTTGTTGTTTCTCAGCCCTTTATTGAAAAACCTGTCTCTGAGTTCTGAGGTATGGCTACTTGCTTTGAATCTGTGGTTAGGTTTCGTAATGGATAATTAAAGGAAACCATCGATGTCTGGAGACAGAGGGAGAAGAGACGGCAGAGGGGAAGACATATAGGACCTTATCACACTAGCGAGAAATGGGATTTAAAGTAGATTTAAATTACAAAGAACCTGCAAATGTGGGAAGTTATCACATGATGTTGCACCAGGCCAGAAATGCGAGAATAAAGCGAATGTAAAGGGGACAAAAATGGCCACTTTTTACCTTGTTTGGAACTTCTCAAAAGGAAAAAGCTACTGTTTTTGTTCCCTTTTATGTTCGCTTTATTTTTGCGTTCTTTCTGGTCTGGTGAAATGTTGTGTGATAAACCTCCCACATTTGTGGGTTTCCCTCCCCTAATTTAAATCTACTTTAAATCCCGTTTCTTAGCAGGATTTCGCTAGTGTGATAAGGTCCTTAGAGAGATTGAGGGGAAAAGAAAGATGTTGACCATGGGATGTTTTCTTTAGTTACAACCCTTTGGTGGGTTTGGTGGATCAGGAAGTGGGCAACATTTGTCATGGTCAAAGCTACTCATTGGCAACCTGTTGAAAGCATCAACACATTCATGATGACGATGACAATGATGATAATAATGATTAAATACAGCAGATTATGCAACATTTAAACTCAACAGTTTAGTCAACCCAACAGTCTCTTCATCCATTCCCTTGCCAATCATACAGGCTACCAAGTTTCCGATCCTGGTGTTTGTTTGTTTGTTCCCCTTGGCAAATTTCTACATTGTGATCGAAAGTGCCAAACCTACCTTCTTCTTAGAAGCTCAACTGTACAATCTCATCTGATAAAACCCTTGGTGAGCTTCAGCTGTAACCACAATGCCTCCTACCTGCTGCAGCGACGCTTATTAAACCTGGCTGTTTCTCCCTTAGAACTGGTTCTTTAATTTATTTCCAGCGAGAAAGCCACGAGGAAGCATTTTTGTTTTTTTGCCCATCTCAAATTAATCTGCTGGCACACAAGGTACAGGTACAGGAAGGCAATGCACTCCTGATTTGGTTGCTTCCATGCTCATCCAATGCCAATTTGGATTGCTTCACCCAAATGGGAATCCAAGAGGATAATGGACTAGTTTAGGGCTCATTCCCACTTGCAGTTTAAACCAATTCCCAATTCGCCCTCGCTCCATGTTGGAAATCGATTCCAAAAGGTCCCTCGTTCCCACTATAAAGCAGCTCTTTTCTTACCCCAGTGTAATCGCTCTGTTTTTGGGCATGGTTGTCATCCCCACTAGTTGCGCCACTTCAAATCAGCTCTGGGTGAGGAGGAAGCTGGGGACGGAGGGAGAAGGAGCCAGCTGGGGACAGAAGGAAGAAACCAGGGACAGAAGGAAGAAACCAGGGAACGGAGGGGAAAGGAGGAAGCTGGGGACAGAAGGAGGAAGCCAGGGATGGGGGGAGAAGCCTGGGAATGAGGCAGGATGAAGGGGGACAATGGGTTTTTTAAAAGCAAAATTGATAGAATATTCGATTGATTGATCAATCCATTGATTGATCGGTTGATCAATCAATTGAATGACTGAGCGATCAATGGATTGATCAATCAATCGAATATTCTATCAATTTTACTTTTAACTATTTCGATTTCCTCATTGTCCAGAATGAATCCTAGACAGATCCTCTGTGGTCATTATTTTTATGTTCAGAAGTAATTCTGCCTTTGCACTTTCTTCTTTGACCTTCCATAGCAGTGGTTTCATGTTTAGTTCAGTTGTTCTGTCTCCATAGGTGCATTCTTTGAATGGAGCAACTCATTCACTCTGTTGACTCTTGAGTGACATCTTCTGGCTACTTTGAAAATGGAAATAGCATTGATATGTCCGAGCTGTCTTTGCAAACCCTGCAATGTTAGTACAAAACAATAGTGCAAGAAAATAATAACTGGGGTGGGTGGGTTTTGGCTTCCTACCCTCAGGATCCCTCATGGGCCATAACAGTCCCCAAACTAGACAACTATTCCTCTTTCATAAGGAAAGCTTGGCGGGCAAATTGAGTGATATGTTAATCGCAAGGACTTCCAACAGAAGGTTTACAAAAAGAGAAAAGAATGAGGAACAATAAACCAAGCAGAACAAATGTATCCTTTGCCGCACCAAACTTTTTATTGAGAAAGAATAGAAAGGATGGAGACTATACAAAATGTTTCCTTGTAGACGCAGGTGAATATAAAGTGAACAGTTAAAAAGACAACTTGTACACATCTTTTCCAATGAATTAGACAGTACCGAAAGAAAGCTGATATATCATTGAGGACTTGAACAATGACAACTTGGATTGATTTCCCACATACTTTTATTAAGGGTGCCAGATGAAATACAAGGCAGGGCTTCTTTAATAGCTGTGTGGAAGAAGGAATTTCAGCAGGTGTTGCTTGTTACTTGGTTGACAAGGAACACCTGCTGAAACTCCTTTCACCACAATACTATGAAATGCACAGGAGTCCTGTTTGGCATTTCATATGGCAACCCTACCTTGAAGGCCATTTTGTGCCTGTGAAGATATGCCCTACCACTTCTCCAAAGGCTGAAATACAAGATGACAACCCTGAATGAGAAGCAGAAGCTTGCAGTTAGAAAGGAGCATAGGGCCATGTGTGGAAGCAAAAAGAACATGCTTACAGTGAAATGTGAAATATTCAAAGAAGTATAAATTGCTTCGAAATCCCACTGGTTTCGTCTGTAGGTCTCAGGGGTAATCTGATTTTCCAAACTCTCTCCATTCATTCAGTTTCTTCTTTTTCTGGAATGTTCCATCTGAGTGACTTCCAAGATCAAAATGGCCAGCAGCAACCTCCTCTGGGATAAAAGGGGCAGCACCCCCTTCGGTATCCACAACCCGAATCACATCCCCAGCCAGATCCCCAGCCAGATCCCCAGCCAGATCCCCAGCCACAGCTAGGACCCCATAGGCGCCCACCACACCCATAACCCCAGCCATAACCACAAGGGCTATAAGAGCAGCAGCGATAGCGGGGTCTCCAACAATAGAGGGCATTTAGACCAGAGAAGCCATTGTCTGAGCCATATGGACCACAATCTGACAGGTTATCAAAGCCCCATGTATTGGAACGTCTGAGACCTCTTGTGGGCATCTTCGAATAGATAGGATAGATCTGAAATAACAAATATTTGGCAATTGTTTATATAATATATCAATACTGATATGCAACAAAATGAGAACTCAACCCATGGTTAGATGGTGCTAGTTTCCATCTAACCATATGGGCCACAGTCCATCAGGCTATCATAGCCCCATCTGCTGCAATATTAGCACCATCTAGGCCTCATTCCCACTACCTTTAAAATCGGATTGTGAATCGGTTTGAACCGGTTCAAACGACCTTGGTTCACACTTAATCCGAATTGCTGAAGCGATTCCAAGAGGGGGGCTATGTTCTAGACCCATTTAACCTGCGTCTTTTTGATGCTGATTTTCCCCCTGCTTCTTTTTCGATAAATCAATTCCGCGCAAGTGTGAACCACAAACAGATTGGAATTGATTCAAATTTCCCCTTTGGCTGGCTGGAACCAAATCATTTTGAATCTATTAATTTGTGAATGAGAACGACAAGTGGGTTATTTTGATGACAGAAAATGCTATCAGGGAAAATGTAGTGGGAACTATAATCTGATGTCGAATCAATCCATCAATTTGCACACCAATTTATCTGTAAGTGGGAATGAGGCCCCAGATGGAACTAATCTTCATTGCTTCCATCTAATCTATCTGTGCTTCCAAACACTATCTCCATTCATTCAGTTCCCTTGCGGATGTCCCATTTGGATTAATTGTGGGTTCCCTCTAATCCAATGATTCTCAAGCTTTAACCTTCCAAGTGTTTTGAACTTCATCTCCCAGAAGATTCAGGTAGGATAGTCAGTGGTAAGGGATTCTGGGAAATGAAGTCCAAAACATCTGGAGAACTACAGGTTGAGAAAGAGTGATCTAATCCTTTGTTAGATGGATGAGATGGAGGTAGTCACCATCTGGCTCATCAATATGGACATGTGGATTTGGCTATTGCACCACATGAACCCATCATCCTGAGAATCCAATTGCTAAACCCAACTGCTAGTCCCAAGTAGGATAGAAACATTGAATCAATTCGAGCCAGTTGTTTTCTGCTGCTCCAGAGACAACCAAATTGGTTTAGGATGCTTTTTCTTAGAAGGTCCAGCTTCTGTTTTAAGTTCTTCAGCAAAGAAGACTCTTCCTCATCCCTTCAATGGTTATATTGTTATTTCCATTGTGAAGTTTGTCCTGGTGGTCACCTGGGTCTCTTCCACATTGCAGAATTATAGCAGTATGATCCCATCTCAACTGCCATGACTGCATCCTATAGGATCCTGGGATTTGTTGTTTGGGAAGCCACTAGAGCTCTCTGACTGAGAATATTAAATCCCTCTTCCTAAAGTACAAATACCAGGATTCCTTGGATGCAGTCGTGACTGTTGACATGAAATCATAATACTATAATTGTGTAGTGTGGAAGGGACCCAGGTGACCCTCAGGAGACACGTCTTGATGGATAGAAAAGTCCAACCATTGAAGTAATTATCCTTGTTGAAGGATCTAGAGTAAAAGCTGGACCACCATTTTCTATGGATGCTTCAGTTCTGGCTTTACTATTGCAGGCAACCTCTCTTTCTGAAGGTCCAGCCTCTCAGCATACCTGCCTTCTATACCAGTGAAGCTCATTTCTCAATGTAACACACCTACTTTGTCCAAATGCTTTCTTTGCCCACCTCCTAATAGGAAGAAAGGGGTGAAATTACTCGGAGCGGAGCCAGCAATTGTCCAAGTGAATATTGGTGTTCCACCAACATATTTTGACCAAAGAGAAATGCACATTTCCTATGAAGTATTGCCTCTGAGAAAAGTTTGATCAGCATCTAGTTAATCTCACACATTTAGTAAAAGAGATAGTTTAGCCCTGATAAAGCCCATGGAAGAGATATGAATTACCTGATTTCCTATGGAGATGATGGAATGCTTTCAGCGCATGGATTGCTTCTGGAGCATCCTCTCGGTGGACAACCCTTTTTATACATTTTTTTTTGCATGCACATTTTGCAGGAAATGAGTCTTGCGTGCTTAGTTCCATTTTTTAAACCCCAGAATTGCAAAACTTTAATTGGAAGTCCTTAATTGTTTTGTTTTCTGCTCTTAGATGGCTGTTTTCATCCAGGCTTTGCATCACGTGAGATGCATATTAAAGCCCTAGATGAAGGAGAGAAAACCCTGCTCTATAATAATTATAAAACGTACAGGAGAAAAAGGCATTTTTGTGTAATAAGAAGATTTTAAGGTGCATTTTTGCACGTTCAGAAATCTGTAAGGTTTTTTTCATATTTCGGCTACAAAAATGCAGTATTTATCAAGGTAATTGCAGCATATAATCAGCGTTAAATACGTCCCTTTAGGTACAATCATAATTGTAGTCACTCAAAATTGCAGTGCCAAACATAAACGCTCTTGTTCGGATCAACACTTAGTCATGCTTATAATAAATCCATTGAAATTAACCAGATTTAGGTTCAATCAAGGCTAGATTCTTAATTGGTTAGTTGCAAGTAGAGGAGAACTATTGGATCCATTGCGGAATGGTGAACCAACTCAGAAATACATTCCATTGAGTCAATGGATTTACTTTAGAACAAATATCCATTGATCCCATATAACCACCAGTATTTCCAGACTCTGTTTCCATTCATCGAGTTCCTTTTTGGATGCGCCATTTGGGTTGATTCTGGGTTCCGTCTAATCCAATGGTTCGCAAGCTTTAACCTTCCAAGTGTTTTGGACTTCAACTCCCAAAAGACCCAGGTATGGATGGTTAGTGGTCAGGGATTCTGGGAAATGAAGTCTGAAACATCCGGAGAACCAAAGGTTGAGAAACAATATCTCATAGTGGGGCCATCCATGGAAAGTGTCAACATGAGGAGTTGCATGTTGTTAGTGCTCTATGAAACTTATGTGGAATGGGAGAGTTGTACAATTGAATGCACCACCAAATGTTGTGTGGAAGGGTTTGTGCACACGAGTCCCTTCCCTTCATGGCATCTCTTGGATTTGAGAACCTTTTCCTTTTTGCTATGAATACCCTTCAAAGTTGTGTTCCCATTTCCAACTTGAGGGAGATATCTAACAACCTTGTAAGAAAATCATGCACTAATAAGACCTTTCAGGACACTCTAAAAAATATGAAAGGAAGCAAATCTAACCATTGGAAAGCTGCATCCACTTCAGTAACCAGCAGGGAGAGCTCTTTGTACAATAAATGAACAGAGAAAACATGGTTCAGTAGTTTGAATGTTGCACTGAAAATTTGGAAGACCAGGGTTCAAATTCTCACTTGGCCATGGAAACCCACTAGATGGTCTTGCAAAGTCACACTCTTCCCAACCTCTGAAGAAATCTTTCCAAGAAAACCCCATGATAGGGTCACTTTTAGGGTCCATCCCAGACTGGAATCGTCTCAAAATCATACAAGTTCTCCTTTACAAACCCACTATATTCTGTTTTGGTCAGGCTTCACCTGGAATATTGTGTCCAGTTCTGGGCCCCACAATTCAAAAAGGATGTTGAGAAAATGGAACATGTCCAAAAGAGGGTGACTAAAATCGTGAAAGGTCTGGAAACCATGAAGCCCTATGAGGAACAACTTAGGGAGCTGAGGATGTTTAGCCTGGAGAAGCGAAGGTTAAGAGGTGATATGATATCCCTGTTTAAGTATTTGAAGGGATGTCATATTGAGGAGGGAGCAAGCTTGTTTTCTGCTGCTCCAGAGACTAGAACACAGAACAATAGATGCAAGCTCCAGGAACAGAGATTCCAGCTCAACATTAGGAGGAACTTCCTGACAGTAAGGGCTGTTCAACAGTGGAACACACTCCTTCCTCGGAGTGTAGTGGAGTATCCTTCCTTAGTGGTCTTCAAACAGAGGCTGGATGGCCATCTGTCAGGGATGCTTTGATTGGGAGTTCCTGCATTGCAGAATAGGGTTGGACTGGATGGCCCTTGCGGTCTCTTCCAATTCTATGATTCTATGATTCTGTGATTCTATGATTCTATTATTCTAAGTTGGAAGCAGTATGCTAGAAATAAAGGATAGGATCTGGGACCTTTCACACAATTATAGTGTTATATTCCACTTTAAGAGCCATGGCTGCATGCTGTAGAATTATAAGCTTTGCAATTTAGGAAAGAGTATTTCAGAGTTTGGGGAGGCATTAGCTACCAAATCCAGGATTTCACAGGATGCAGCTATGGTGCTTAAAGTGGAACAATAGTGCTATAAATGTGTAGTGTGAAAGGCTCATAGAAGGCATTTCTCATGTTCAGCTGAGTCCAACCACTGGGAGGTGCTGATCAGCTTCTTTTTAATTGTTAATTAATATTGTTAAATAACATTATTTAAATATAGCAGTAAGAGCAGCAACAAAAAACTTGGACAAGGCATCTAGGTTTAGAAGGAAAATGAAAAGGAAGAAACCACATAATCGAATTGTTGATCCAAAATTAAGCAGAGAGCGCACCTTTCCAAAGCGCTCTTAACGGATAGAAACTGCTGGACTGTAGAAGAATGGAATAATATAATCCAAGGAGGATTGTGGATTCAATGACAGCAATTGAAATGCATGCTAGCTTCTGCGACTGGTCCGTATGTGAAACCTTGTCCTTGTTGTACTAGTTGCATGTTGTTGTAGTATGGCTTCAAGTCATTTCTGGTTTGTGGGCAGCCCTAAGGCGAACCTATCTTGGGGTTTTCTGAGACTGAGAGAGTGTGACATCTTCAAGGCCAGCCAGTGGGTTTCCGTGGCCAAGTGGAGATTCGAACCATGATCTCCAGAGTCATAGTCTAATTCTCAGAATATTATGCCACACTGCCCCAATACCCTCCAACATTTCACATATGAAAACAAGGGCCTCATTCCCACTTACAGATAAATCGGTCTCTGATCTGAATTGATGGATCAATTCGACATCGGATTGTGGTTCCCACTACATTTGTTAGATTCATCTTTCCCTTAGAGTCATTATTATGCCAAAGCACACCTTCTGCTCTGCTCTGTGCCCACTTTTGGACCAGAAGCAAGTCTGTTCTTGTTGTTGTTGTCTGCCTTCAAGCTGTTTCCGATTTACGGCGAACCTATCATCGGGTTTTCTTGGCAAGATTTGTTCAGAGGAGGTTTGCCATTGCCTTTCCCTGAGGCTGAGAGAGTGTGACTTGCCTAAAGTCACCCAGGGGATGTCAGGGCTGATGTAGGAATCGAACCCTGGTCTCTAGAGTCATAGTCCATCCGCCTTATCAGACATCATGGGGAGAGAGAAGTCCATTTTGTTGGTTTTCAGGCCAGGAAACATTACTTACATAATTCTACTTAACTTATGCTGCATCTACACTGTAGAAATAATGGAGTTCGACACTGGGATTTGTAATTTTACAAGGCCTTCTCTGCCAATAAGTGCCAGTGCCTCACCAAACTACAAATCCTAGCATTCTGTCAGAGGGAGCCATGCAGATAAAGTGTTGGCAAACTGCATCATTTCTACAGTGTAGATGCATCCCGGTACAGAATTTCAGCCGATATATTATTCTAACATAACAAGAGACTGACTGGGAACCAAACAGAACTTGGGAGGCTCTGGAAAGGAATAAGTTTCCCAAACCACCGGCCTGTTGTAGTCTTGGAGCACCTCAAAGACCATCGTGTTTTATTTGCCACAAACTTTTGTAGACTGCTTACTCAGGCTTCATTCCCACTTACGAATAAATTGGTTTGCAATCCGAATCAATGGATCGATTCGACAGCAGAGTGTGGTTCACACTCCATTTGCCCAGATTGCATTTCCCCGTGTAAAATAACCCACTTGTGGTTCACATTGACGAATGATTCAAAATGGACCCGCTCCAGCCGGCTAAAGGGCCAACGTAAATCGATTCTGATCAGCATCTGGTTGCGCGGAATCAATTCATCCAAAAAGACACAGGTTAAATGGGTCTATTGCATGGTCCCCCACTCCGAATCACTTCAGTGATTCGGTTCAAGTGTGATGTGAACCAAAGTAATTTAAATCGGTTCAAACCAATTTGCGATCTGGTTTTAAAAGGTATTGGGAATCAGGCCTCAGACTCACAAAAGCCTGAACCGAATGACCTTTGTCTGTCTGTTAAGAGATTCTTCGTGGTTGTTTCCAGATGTTTATTTCATCCCCTCTTCTTCCACCCCAAGAAGATTCTGATGTCTCTAAATTCAGACATCCGACACAGATGCTGCATTTAATACTCTTTGACTTGTGGGTGGCGTTTGCATGCATGTTCTGCACTGCGGGCCAAGCAGTGGAAAAACCGGATTATTTGCAGAAGAGGGATTGGTCATGCACCTCCGGCAAGTCTCTCCTTGCAAGTGAGGCAGGAATGTACAGGAAGAGATCTGGGAGAAGTCAAACAGCTGGCTTCTCCTGTACTGGAAGGCAATATCTGTTTGTTTCACCTTGATCTCATGAATCCTGAGTAATTACCTTCTGCAGAACTTGCTTGAGCAGAAAGAAGGGACTGCAGGAGAGGAAAGGCAACGTACAACTTGGCAAAGTTAATTTCTTGGACTACATCTCCTGGGAATCCTCAGCCAGCAATTTAGGAGTTGTAGTCCAACAGAGGCTGCTGCCACACTGCAGAGATGATGATTGATGATGATGATGATGATGTTGATGTTGATGATGATGATGATGAAATTTCTTTCTTTCTCCTCAAGGCTCAAGGAGAGGTACAACATGTTAAAATACAAAACACAATTGACAGTTTTTTGTGGGCTTTTCGGACTATGTGGCCATGTTCTAGAAGTTTATTCCTGATGTTTCATCAGCATCTGTGGCTTTGGCATCTTCAGAGAAAGCCATATATATATACCCCACTCTCTTCCATGCCAGCATTCTTTGAAGATGCTAGCCTCAGATGTTGGCGAAACATCAGGAATAAACTCTTCTAGAACATGGCCACAGAGACCGAGAAACCCACACAAAACTATGGATGCCAGCTATGAAAGCCTTCGACTTCACAACTGATATTGCTTGAACTGTCCTGGAACCATCCTATGGAATCCTGGGATTGGTAGTTTGTGGTGCCACCAGAGCTCTCTGGCAAGAAAGCTAAATATCTCCCCAAACTACAAATAGCAGAATTCTATAACACTGAATTAAAGCAGTGTCAAACTTCATTAATCCTGCAGTGTAGATGCATCCAGAGTAACTTCCCAAAGCTGTGGCCTATCTGTACCTGATCTATCTATCTATATAGATATATAGATATAGGTGGCCCAAATAAAACACATTGCTGGGCTTGCTATGCAATTGCATGGAATTTTGGAAGGTACATTACCTTCATTCCTAAACCCAAAGAGCTGTCATTATTATGGTGGAAGGACAGGGAATTTTTCATGCAACACTGCAAAGCGCTCATTAAATAACATTACCATTAATAATAATAAAAAGAAGCTCCATCCACACGATTCCGGATCTTGATGGCAGTCATCTGCCCTCCTCAACACACCCAAAAGAGCTCTGGTTGAACCAATTAGATAACACCTAATATGATTATTTACAGGTCCATTAGATAGAGAGAGAGGGGGAAGCAGAGAGAATGAGAGGGTCAGAGAACTTAGAAAAGTTACTTTTCAGACTACAGTTCCCAGAATGCTCTAATCAGTATGGCTATTGCAGGTCTGTTCCACCTAAGCAATCCGTCTTCAAAGGTCCACTGTAACAAAAGAAGTCTTCTCTTGCTGATGGAAAGATAGCAAGGACAATACCAGTCTAACCTCTCTACTGAAGGAAGTCCCAGAGCCTGAGAGCAACCACCGAGAAGATTCCCTTCCATGATCTTACCAGATGTATCTATGGAGTTGGTCTTCCTAGAAGATCTCAGAATATAGGCAGGTTCACCTGGAGAAACATGGTCCTTCATATAACTTTGGTCTGAGCTATACATTAACCAATAGAGCGTTCAAATGATCTGGATCTGAGCTTAAATTTATAGCCATGCCACTCTATAGAATCAGTATGGAGAGAGATCTTGTGGCACCTTTGAGACTCACTGAAAGAAAGAAGTTGGCTGCATGAGTTTTCATAGACTTCTGTCTACTTCCTCAGATGGATTTGGAAGTAGACTGAAGTTTACGAAAGCTCATGCTGACAACTTTTCTTTCAGTGAGTCTCAAAGGTGCTACAAGATGTTGGATCTGAGCTGTGCATTGACCGACAGAGGTTTTCTGAATGCAAATGTCATTTGATAGTTTAAATCACTAGATGGCACTAGACATAGCTGTATCTGAGAGGAGTCTGGAGTCATTCTTTTTAAGGACATAGTGACAATGCAGACCTTGCCTTAGGACATGCTTCAAGCCCTTTCTGAAGTCTGCACACTGGCAGCTACTGGCTCCAATGTCGATGGGGTGGTAAATCTGTTTTGGGTTTGACTCTGAACTTTGAAGACACTATCCAAGAGGTTGAACCTATTCTGTGGTTGAGAGCTCCTCAAGGCTATACTTCTGAGGTTACTTTCTGAAGCTTTTCTTGAGACCTTGGGAAAGTTACTTTTTAAAATCACAACTCCCAGCATGCTCCAGCCAACCCAATAGGAGTTGTACCGCCCAAAAGTAACTTCATAAATCTCTCTCCTTTACTTCCCTTTCATTGCTGGCTGCAGAATAGAGACAGAGAAAGTTGAGGTGGGGGCATCTCTTCAACCTTGATGAAGGACTACTTGCATCTTTCCCACCTCATCTCTCTTCTTCCTTTTGTGTTGTGCCTTTTTAAGTTGTGAGGGCAAATGTGAGGGCAATGACAGCCTTTTTATAAACCAATTTCTTTGCAAGCCACTAGGCCTTTCTGACTGCAATGCAAGAGTTTATAAAATGCAATGAATCTCGTAAAATAAGTAAGGATGATAACTCTTAAGACAGGAGGAGATATGTTCCCCATCTCCGACCAATATATGCCTTGAGACATATAAAGAAACTTGCAGATTTAGGGAAATTCTTACCAAAAGTGAATTGGAACAGCATTCTCACCCATCAGTAGTTGAAGATCAGAAAGGGTGAAAATTTGGACATTTGGGTGGAAGAAGTGGTTCAGGAATAGATTTAGGATATTCTTTCTTTCTGTTGCTTTGGCACTGAGCACTTCCATGTCCTATCATTTTATTTTCATCTTACTCAAGCTGTTGTTGTTAACTCCGTCATGTCGGTGAACAATTACAAGATTTGAACACTTATCCAAGCCAACCCATTTCTGACATACGTATTGAAAATGAAAGAGAACATTGCTGCATTGATCTGCTTGTGTGCAAGAAAACTTTAATGACTTTGCAGGGACATGGAAAGAAGCAAGGTCTGAAAACAGATACATGTTCAAGCCAGGGAGTCTGAACTGGGCCAACCAAAGATATTAACGTTGGCTTGCAAGAAAAGAAGGGATAGTCATTTGGTGCCGACCACTGCTGGGTTGGAGTTTCCAGCTTCCTTGAAGGCATCTACTTCAGGTTCTGGGGACAGATCTTCTGCTGCTTCTGTTGGGAAATCCCACTACCACAACACCCTCCTCGGCTGCCTCCACAACACCCTCCGCAACACCCTCTGCTACCACTGCTGCCTCCACAACATCCTCCACTGCTTTGAATTTGTTGAGGATATTTTCCACCATGGCTGCTTCCACAACATCCTCTGCTGCTGCCGCCACAACATCCTCCGCTGCTGCTTCTACCACCACAGCATCCTCCACTGCCTCCACCACAGCATCCGCAGCAACAGCAGCTGCCTCCTGTTTGTTTTTGTTGGCTCATCTTTTCCTGGAGATTGTGGAAACTCTGCAATGTTTGACAGGGATAGAAAGAGAGGAGAATCACTCTCTGGGTGAAGACCCAATGGGAACAAGTCCCTGAATCATAGAATCATAGAGCTGAAAGAGACCACAAGGGTCATCCAGTCCCTGCCATCCATCCCTGACAGATGGCCATACAGCCTCTGTTTAAAGACCTCTAAGGAAGGAGACTCCACTTCACTCTGAGGGAGTGTGTTCCACTGTCGAACAGCCCTTACTCTCAGGATGTTCCTCCTAATGTTGAGCTGGAATCTCTTTTCCTGGAGCTTGCATCCATTGTTCCAAGTCCTAGTCTCTGGAGCAGCAGAAAACAAGCTTACTCCCACCTCAATATGACATCCCTTCAAATACTTAAACAGGGCTATCATATCACCTCTTACCCTTCTCTTCTCCAGATTAAACATACCCATCTCCTTAAGTCGCTGAACTAGGTTTTAAAATGGAAATGGCCAAA
The DNA here is from genome assembly GCF_019175285.1 of Sceloporus undulatus. NCBI lineage: Eukaryota > Metazoa > Chordata > Lepidosauria > Squamata > Phrynosomatidae > Sceloporus > Sceloporus undulatus. Next base: position 9,227,820 of record NC_056530.1, read on the forward strand.
GTGGTCCCCAAGGCTGCTTTTAGCATCACAGAATAGACTCATAGAATCACAGAGTTGGGAGGAACCCCAAGGACCATCCAGAACAACCCCATTCTGTCCTGCAGGAATACACAATCGAAGTACTCCTGACAGATGGCCACCCAACCTCCAAAGTAGGAGACTCCACCATACTCCAAGGCAGCATATTCCACTGTCGAACAGCTCTTATTGTCAAGAAATTCTTCCTAATGTTGAGGTGCAATCTCTTCCTTGATGTTGAATCCCTTGCTCCATGTTCTTGTCACTGAAGCACGGGGTCAATGAATTCAAGGTATAGCAAAAAATGTTGTGACCCTTTACCGTTCCAGAGTATCTTGACTGCCCTGTTTCTTACTCCCCAAAAGATGGATGAATTGTCTCAATTGAGAATCTCTAGGAATGGCAAATAATCTTTTAAACAGGTTGAAGGCCTCCTTCACTTAATATAGTACCCATTTTTCCCAAACAAAAAGGGGGCTTCTGGTCACTTTCATGTTGCTCATTTTTTGAAGGGTGCCATTTTGAACATCTATGTGGCCCCAAGAGGGTCCCTTGGGGGCAAAAAACATTTGTCCCTCCATATTCACTAGGGTTAGGGGCACAAGACCCCCATGAATATGGAAAAGCCACAAATATCGAAAACACCATGTATTTACTTGAGAGGACACCTCTCTAGGAATCTCTAGGTCCTCCAGTGCAACTCTGTGGTCAATGTCTGACCATAGAACTGCACTGGAGGAGCTACAAAGGCCTAGTAGAGTATTCTCTCTAGGAATCTCTAGGTCTTTCAGTGCAACTTTTAGTTAGTTACTCAAGAAACACATTTTTCAACCATCTTGGAATATTTTTGAATAGCTGCTCCATCCCTATTATAGGTCAAGCATCATTCAGGAAAAGGAGGGTCCTCATACTCACTTGCTCCCTGAGAAGATGTGGTCAAACCAAGTCAAGCATTGCCGAAGGTGTGAGAAGCTCTGGAGACAAAGGGATTTTTATACCGTCTCCCAATACCCCCTTTCGGAAACTGAGGCACGTCGTGAGAAGTCCCATTGGCTCTCGGAGCATCCAATGCCTGGCCTTTGCGACGCTTTATTTTGCGCTAATGATGTTGAATCATCCATGCATGAGATGGCTATCTCTGGTTACATTGAAGAATGTCTATATGTATCTGCTGGTGTGTGGCTCCAGCTTATTTTCGCCCCTTGGCACTGCAATTTTTGGCTTAGTGGGTGGATTGGGGATTTCTTCTTAAGGCCTTCCATAAAATCCCTATCTCCTTATCTTAGTTCATAGTGTTCAACACCTGGCAAGGTTTTGTGTGGTCCATCTCCAATCCCATTCGGGTAGATGAAAGCTGCTGCGAAGTTGCTTGGTAGGGATGGGCAGAAATTTCATTTCAGTCCATGTTTCATAAACATTTAACATTTAACCAAATTTACATTTCCTCTCCTATCCTGGATAGGAAGAGTTACAGAACGAAATCACCACTGCAACCATTATCATGGAGAACTGACAGATCTATACCCAAGGGTTTTTGGTGTTTAAATAGTAATAGTTTGGCTTTGAATCCTCTTACATTCAACCATGTTGGTACAGTGGCCCTTTGGTATCTACAGGGTTTTGGTTTCAGGACCTCCTGTGGATACTAAAATCTGTGGATTCTGAAGTCCCATTAAATACAATGGTTAATAAGATGTTTCCCTTGTATAAAATGTCAAATCCGTGGATAAGGTAATGACCAACCTTCTCTGAATAGAGGTTGCCAAAGTCCATATAACTTAAAGTTTACTTGAATGCACGTAACAATGGCGCATAGTCTGGTGGCAAATGGTGGCTGTGATGTTCACGGGGCAGTTGGTCCACTCCTGGTTTTATTCCAAACTGTAAAGAAGATTATTCAATTGAAGGAGGCCAGACTTTCAATAATACCTTTTGAGTAAAACAATGACTGGATTCACTGCTCCACTGAGATGTGCTTCAATGGCTGCTACTAAGGCAGACACGAGGTAGGACACTTCTCATTGGAGAGAGCAATGGCTGTTGAATTTGGCTACTGAAAATGGAGGAGTCGGCAGCTCTTGTTTAAATTTACATGTAACTGTCCTTAAATAAATGCCTGCAGCTTTTAAATTGGTGAATGCTTACGACCGTATTAAAGTTACTCTCACTTAAGACATGCTGCAGCCATTTTTGGCAGAGGGAGGAAGAAAAGATGGGGATTTGAGTATGAAAGTTAAATCAATTAAGCGTTGATGCAAACGTGTGGAAACTTGCATAATATGTGTAACTAGCCCATAGATGAATCAATGCATCTACTCTAATTGGAATTAACAATATGGTTTTGGCAAACTGTTCTGGAAAAGGAAGCGAGGAAGGGAGGAAGGAAGGGAGGGAGGGAGGGAGGAAGGGAGGGGGGGAGGGGAGGAGGGAGGGAAGGAAGGGAGGGAGGGAGGGAGGGAGGTGTTTGATCATTTTTGCACTTCTACAAATTTGCCTCAAACTTTGTGAAGATGTCAAAAATGTGCGGGTACAAGCTTTAGTTAAATGAAAGCATGCGCCCATTTAATGAATGGTCTGAATGCTCAACTAAGACCCTGGAAAACAGAGTTTGATTTCCAGCTTGGCCATGAAACCCACTGGGTGACCTTGGGCATGTCATACTCTCTCAGCCTCAGGGAGAAGCAATGAACCTCCTCTGAACAAATCTGACCAAGAAGCCCCCATGATAGGTTCACCTTAGGGTTGCCATAAATCAGAAATGACTTGAAGGCATGCAACAGCAACCCAAGAATGCATCCCTCAACTGTCTTAAATGTTATTGGTAAAGCCATGATATCAATGGCATTTACATGTGTGTTGACTCATCATACAACATGTGATTCAATGATGTACTTTAGCTGGGACAGACTAATAAGACTGAAGCCATTGCATGCACTTGAAAAATATCCCTGGAATAGTTTCGGATTAAAACCCTCACTGAAGTGACACAGAATGGATGTAGAGGTGGGTCAAAGGAGGACGTCCACAGAAAATAGCTTCATAGATGTGACCTGGTCTTCCATACCCTGTCCATACTATCGCATCTCGCAGCTGAAAACCTTGCCTTAATGTTAATTATACATCGGATGGGATTACCCCAACTGGACAGCATCCATGGGATGTGCTGGTGTTGACAAACTGCCACCTAAAAATGCTCCAGATTCTGTCAGCAATGGCTTCACAGGGATGAGCACATCATCCGGAGAAATGTGTGTGGGCATGCTAATTGTACAGGAAGCCACTAGTTGATCCATAGTTGACATTCAGAGATGGATTTTGAGATAGGATCATCTCCAGGTGGCATTTGAACGGCGCAACCACACTGATAGCTTGGGCTGCAGCATTCCAGAAGTATAACATCTTCCAAGGTGCTTGTTTTTGTGGGTCATGTGACAGGACTGTTCACTATCCTGATGTTATGGGGGGAAAGAACTGTTGTTCATGGTATTGAAAATATTTTGAGACTAGCTAGGCCTGGATGGTTAGTTGCATCACTAGATTCTCTTCTTCTTCTGGATGACAGTAGGATGGAAGACCCTTGTAGGTCCAGCATGGTATAGTGGTTTGAGTGTTGGACTAAGACTCAGGAGACCAGGGTTCAAATTCTTGCTCAGCCATGGGTGAACTTGGGCATGTCACATTCTCTCAGTAGCAACGAATGAGAAACCTATGTGAAGTCGAAGGCTTTCACGGCCGGCATCCATAGTTCTTTGTGGGTTTTTCAGGCTATGTGGCCATGTTCTAGAATAATTTACTCCTGATGTTTCACCAGCATCTGTGGCTGGCATCTTCAGAGAATGCTGGCATGGAAGAAAATGGGGTCACACAATACACACACACACACACACACACACACGAATGAAAAAACCACCTTGGAGAAAAAAATTCCGGAAAGGAAATCTGTATTTCCATGGCCAAGTGAGGATTTGAACCCTATTTTCCAGAGGTGTAGCCCAGTGCGCAAACCGCTATGCCACACTGGCTCCTACAGTAATATAAGATGACCATATTCTCAAAAAGGTATTTTTTAAAAGTTAGCCAACATAGAAGGCGAGCTTTATTTGATTTATTAACTTTTTTAGGTTGGCTCAGTGTGGACATTTGAGTTTGTTTGGGGTTATTAACAGGGTTGTTCATCTATTGTATACCCTTGACTGAAGAGTGGTCCAGTTCTTCTATCAGAGATGGTCATCTTCTTCTGTCAGGTGTTCAGCTTCATGAGGGACACACATGGAGCAGTGAGGTATGAAGCCATCCAGATTGACAGAATCAACCCTGGCTATCAATGAGGTGACAGATGTCACAGCCAGATCACCCTCACATGGAAGCTCAATATGGATTTAACTAAGTAACAATCCTAATAGACAATCTTTTGATTGTACATTCCTGCATGGGAGGAGGTTGGATAGGATGACCCATGTGGTCTCTTCCAACTCTATGATTCCGTATTGATCATGGTCCCAAACCAATTATTAGTCCCAGCTACAGTAGACCCATGGAATAAATGTAAATCAACAATGACCATTGTAAGTTAACAATGGCCAATACAGTTGACCCATGGAATCAATGTAAGTCAACAATTACCATTATAAATCAACAATGACCAATACAGTTGACCCATGCAATCAATGTAAGTCAACAATGACCATTGTAAGTCAACAATGACCAACATAGACCCATGGAATCAATGTAAGTCAACAATGGCCAATACAGTTGACCCATGGAATCAATGTAAATCAACAATGACCATTGTAAGTCAACAATGACCAATACAGTAGACCCATGGAATCAATGTAAGTCAACAATGACCAATACAGTTGACCCATGGGATCAATGTAAGTCAACAATGACCATTGTAAGTCAACAATGACCAATACAGTTGACCCATGGAATCAATGTAAGTCAACAATGACCATTGTAAGTCAACATTGACCGATACAGTTGACCCATGGAATCAATGTAAGTCAACAATGTAAGTACGTTCCATCAATTCAACAATGTTCAATGCTGTCCTTGGTTGATGTGAAAGAAATAACCACAAGTGACTCATCAGCTGTTAACAAGTTATTTCCAATCACAGGCAGTTGTTTGTTAAATTCCTTAGGGTCGCCATAAATCAGAAAAGATTTCAAGGGACACAAAAGGAAAACAGTTCTCAGCCTGGTGAAAATGGGGCAGATGATAGTAAGGTAAAGAGGTAGTACTGGAACACAACATACAACAACAACAACAACAACTTCAGGCAATTCAATGCCTCAAAGGCATCCATTCATTTATTGGTCTCATTATTTTGATTGCCTAGGATCACATCACATTGTGGTTGTAGATAAATATATTCAGTGAGAAAGCTTTTTGCTTTAGTCATTGCTGACCACAGCCAAACCACGACATTTCCTGTTATGCCAGGAATGAGGGATGACCGTTGTACTTCATTCATTGGTTAGCGTGCCTCATGGCGAGAAAGGCAGGATCCTTGTGGTTTCTCCTTTGCCCCAGGGCAGCTCACCTTCTGCTGTTCTTGCTCCTTGCTTGGATCAGAGGCCTTAAACTGGGTATCTTTCTGAGGCTCTGCAGCCCATGGACATGTGGGAGGCTGGTTCTTGTTTGGTGGTGGAGGGGTCTTGTTGCATTCTCTTCTCTGAGTCGACATCGCGGGCACAGATTGGGTCAACCTGGAATGGAAGAGGAGCGAAAGCTCAAGAATGGGAGGAGGAGGGTAGAGTGGTCCACCTTGCCTAGAATAAGGGCAGTGTTACTCTGCAGTGGTTGGCAACTTCTGTTTGAATGGGAGGGGGATTGAACCCACTTTGGGTTTAAATCTGATGTTTAAATGAGCCATACAAAGTACTGAGCCTATAGAATCACTGAGTTGGAAGAGACCTCAAGGACCATCCAGTCCAACTCCTTTCCATGCAGGAACTCTCAATCAAAGAATGCCCGACAGATGGCCATCCAGCCTCTGTTTAAAACCTCCAAAGAAGGTGACTCCACCACTTTCTGAGGGAGTGTGTTCCACTGTCAAACAGCTCTTACTCTCAGGAAGATCTCCCAATATTTAGGTGGAATGAGGATAGGACAGGCTAGGACAGGCTAGGATAGAAAAGGACAGGCCAGGCCAGGATAGGACAGGACAAAACGCAGAGACAGGGTTCAAATGCTTGCTCAGCCGGGGGAACTTGGGCAATGGCCACATTCTCTCAGTAGCAACGAATGAGAAAACCTATGGGAGCGAAGCTTTCCGGCCGCCATCCATAGTTCGTTGTGGGTTTTCAGGCTTATGTGCCATGTTTCGAGAATAATTTACTCCTGATGGGTCACAGCAATCTGTGGCTGGCATCTTCAGAGAATGCTGGGCGGAAGAGAAGGGGGTGACACAATACACACAAACATCGCCCACACACACACACACGATTGAAAAAACCACCGTGGAGGAAAAAAATTCCGGAAAGGAAATCTGTATTTCCATGGCCAAGTGAGGATTGAACCCTATTTTCCCAGAGGTGTAGCCCAGTGCGCAACCGCTATGCCCACTGGCTCCTACAGTAATATAAGAAATGACCATAGTCTCAAAAAGGTTATTTTTAAAAGTTAGCCAACATAGAAGGCGAGCTTTATTTGATTTAATTAACTTGTTTAGTTGGCTCAGTGTGGACATTTGAGTTGTTTGGGGTTATTAAACAGGGTGTGTTCATCTATTGTATACCATGACTGAAGAGTGGTCCAGTTCTTCGATCAGAGATGGTCATCTTCTTCTGTCAGGTGTTCAGCTTCATAGGGACACACATGGAGCAGTGCGGTAGGAAGCCATCCAGATTGACAGAATCAACCCTGGCTATCAATGATGTACAGATTGTCACGCCGAGCACCCGCACATGGAAGCTCAATATGGATTTACCTAGTAAAAATCCTAAATAGACAATCTTTTTGATTGTACATTCCCTGCATGGGAGGAGGTTGGATAGGAATGACCCATGTGGTCTCCTTCCCAACTCTATGAGTCCGATTGATCATGGTCCAAAACCAATTAGATCCCAGCTAACAGTAGACCCAGGAATAAATGAAATCAACAATGACCAGTGTAAGTTACAAAATGGGGCCAATAACAGTTGACCATGGAAGCAATGTAAGTCAACAATTACGCATTAAAATCAACATGACCAATCAGTTGACCCATGCAATCAATGTAAGTCAAACCATGACCATTGTTTAAGTCACAATACCAATGCATAGACCCATGGAATCATGTAAGTCAACAATGGCCAAATAAAGTTAACCGGAATCAATGTAAATCAACAATGACCATTGTAGGCAACAATGACCATACAGTAGAGCCCATGAAGTCAACATGACCAATACAGTTGACCCATGGGATTCAATTTAAGATCAACAGTGACCTTGGAGTCAACAATGACCAATCAGTAGCCCTGGAATCAATGTAAGTCAACATGACCATGTAAGTCACAATGACCCAATACAGTTTGACTCCCATGGAATCAATGTAGTCAACATGACCATTGTAAGTACAACATTGACAATACAGTTGACCCAGGGACAAATGTAATCACAATGTAAGTACGTTCCATCATCTCAACAATGTTCATAGCTGTCCTTGGTTGATGTGAAGACAATAACCCACAAGTGACCTCATCAGCTGTTACAAGGTTATTTCCAATCACAGGCAGTTTGTTGTTAACTTCCTTAGGGTCGCCATAATCAGAAAAGCATTTCACGGGCAACAAAAGGAAAACAGTTCTCAGCCTGGTGAAATGGGGCAGATGATATCGGTACAGCGGTCGTTCCTGGAACCCCCCCTACAACCCCCACAACACAACACCCCCACCAACCACTTCCGGCATCCCCTGCTCAACCGGCAATCCAGTCATTTTTTGGGCTCTTCTTTTGATTGCCTCGGTCACATCCCATTTGTTTGAGAAAAATATTCCAGTGAGAAAGCTTCTGCTTTAGTCATTGCTGCCCACAGCCAAACCCACGACATTTCCTGTTATGCCAGAATGAGGATGACCGTTGTACGGCATCGTTGGTTAGCGTGCCTCATGGCGAGAAGGCAGGATCCTTGTGGTTGTTCTCCTTTGCCCAGGGCAGCTCACCATCTGCTGTTCTGTGCTCCTTGCTTGGATCAGAGGCTAACTGGGTTATCTTTCTGAGCTCTGCGCCCATGGACATGTGGGAGTCTGGTTCGTGTTTGGTGGTGGGGGTCTTGTTGCATTCTCTTCTCTGGTCGACCATCGCGGGCACAGATTGGGTCAACCCTGGAATGGAAGAATGGGAGGAGGAGGGGAGAGTGGTCCACCTTGCCTAGATAAGGGCAGTGTTTTTACTCTGCAGTGGTTGGCAATCTTCCGTTTGAATGGAGGGGATTAACCACTTGGTTAGAATCTGATGTTTAAATGAGGCCATACAAAGTACTGAGGCATAGAATCACTGATTGGAGAGACCTCAAGACCAATCCAGTCCAACTCCCTTTCCATGCAGGAACTCTCCAGTCAGAATGCACGACAGATGGCCACCCCGCCTCATTTTAAAAACCTCCAAAGAAGGTGACTCCACCACTTTTGAGGGAGTGTGTCTCCACTTTCCAAACAGCTCTATCTCAGGCGATCTCCCAAATTTCGTTGGAATGAGCTAGGACCGGCTAGGACCAGGGATGGATAGAAAAGGACAGGCCAGGCAGGATAGGACAGGACAGGATAGGATAGGAAAGGATGGGACCATGCTAGGTTAGAAACAGGGCAGATAGGTCAGGATAGGACAGGACAGGACAGGATAGGATAGGACAGAAAGAAAGGACCGGGTAGGGTAGGATAGGACAGGACAGGATAGAAGGATGAAAGACGGATAGGACAGGACAGACAGGACAGGATAGGATAGGAAAGACAGACAGGATAGGCAGGAATAGGATAGGGTAGGATGGACGATAGGAAAGGACAGGACAGGTAGGATACGATTGGACACTATACGATAGTTTATGATGGATAGGATAGACAGGACAGGATAGGACAGGAATAGGTATAGGATGGCACAGGACAGACAGA
>NC_056530.1:9237007-9293509 GCF_019175285.1 Sceloporus undulatus
AGGACAGGACAGGATAGGCTAGGACAGGAGAGGACAAGATAGGATAGGACAGGAAAGGATAGGATAATGTTAGAGTTAGGGTTAACTTGCATCTATTGCTCCATGTCCTGTTCTCTGGAGCAGCAGAAAACAAGCTTGCTCCCTCCTTAATGTGCCACCCCTTCAAATATTTAAACAGGGCTATCATGCCACCTCTTCACCTCCTCTTCTCTATTTGGAGCAGAGGGTTCAAGATCATAGACAGCTCCTTTAAAGTTAAAACTAAGGCACTCGTAATTGCAATCGGGGACTTATTCTGTGCAAAATGAGCACGTGCGTGATTTGCATAGAAACCAGCATTTTCTGCATAGGAAAGAAAAGCATATTCTCTGCAGGAAAAAACAATATTCCTACACAGGAATAATAATTTCTGTGCAGAAAATGCAATTTTTCTATGCAGAAAATCCTGTTTTCTGGGCAAAACCATAATGTGGAATTTTGTGCAGAAAAGGTCTGAAATTGCGAAAAGCCTTTTAAAATGAGATGATTCCCAAAGGTATTCTCGCAGCTGGAAGAAAATTGTTAAAATTACTCATTGCATAGGATTACACCCAAAAGTCCTACCCGCCACTGTCTGGTGCTGATGTACTCACCCTTTTCCTCTGCTTAGGTAAGATGAAAAAGAAATACTATTGAGAATAAGTGATAATCTAAAGCCCAGAGGACACATTTTATAGGTTTTTGTAGGGATACACCCGCTGGGGGGATGGATTGAAACTCAACTCCCTACCCCTTCAAATCAGACGAAATGAAATATTACACACCAGTTCTCTGTGTTTTAAATTTAGTCTCCATCTTATAAATGGCTCTGTATATTTTACACTAGCAATTATTTGGTTGACACAAAGGAAACCCCACCTGGGCTGGAACAGTACATTTTAAAAATAGCATTTCCGGAAAGCATTATTTTCCCCCCGTCAGATCCGTTCCATGCAAGGCTCACTTGAAATCACTTGTCATTGCCATGAAACCCATAAACATGTTTGGTCCATAATATCTTTTTATGTTTATCTTTTGATTCCCCTCCTTCCCCCCAAGGATCCCATTTTAATCTCTCTAAGGCCTGTTACAGACCTCTGAGAAGCAGCGGTCTGCCGCCGCTGCCGGTTGCAGCGTCCGGAAACCGTAGCAGCCAAACGGCACGGTTCCCGAATGCTGCAGAGAAGGAGCGCGAAAATCGTGCTCCTTCCTGGGCCCTGGAAGAGACGCCGCAAGGCACTAGTCGCGCACTCGTGGCGTCACTTCCGGGGTGCAACGTGTGGACACAGAACATCTGCTACGTCAAAATGGCAGTGGCCGTGTGGAACGGCCGCCGCCAATTTGACATAGTCATTACGCGCGAGGGGCAAGGCGTGTCAGGAAGCACCGCCCCTCATGCATAATGACGGTGTGATGACGGCGCCTCATGGGCCCGTCTGTAACACGTCTAAGTGCCAGTTTGGTAGTTTAGGCTGAGAGATAGTGACTGGTACATTTTTACTTTGGTTATTTCTTTCTGGCAAATGACAATAAAACAACAACAAGACGAACGGCCAAGTTTTCTCTCACTGGACAAGATTACAAAAAGTTTGATTCTCCTTTCTTCCTTTCTTTGCCTTTTGGGACTTTTTTTTACTGAAAATGATGTGAAGGTTTGCTTGCACGAAGGCTTGTGTTTTGTACATAAAGCGACATATGCACAAAAGGCAACATCCTTGTACAAAAAAATTATATTTTGTATGATATATTTTATATTTTATATGTATAGTGAGCTACCTTGGGTACCAGTTTGGGAGAAAGCCGTAATAAAAATACAATACAATAAAATCAACATTGTTTCGTGTAATTATGCAATTTTCCTGGGATATTCACGGGATAAACTCCCAATCTCTTTTGTGTGATAAACTCCTTAGAACTAGCTCCACAGGAAGCACTGAGCTTCTAGGCTTTGAGGTTTGAGGCTGGTTAGGAGTGGCCCATGAAACGACTATTATTTTTATCTCCGTTTTCCATGTAAAGGATTGGAGAACCAAGCCTGAGAGATCAGTGTTTAGTGGCTAAGCTCTGGGAGAGAACTGTGAAGAAACAGTCAGTATATCGCACGGAGCAACACACAGTGTTGGCACGGTTGTTGTTGGACTCCAACTCCCATCTGCCCCACCCAGCATGGCTAATCTTTGGAGCTGCTAGGATCTGTAGTTGGCAGATACCTAAATGGACCACAGGTTACCCATTCCTAGAATAGAAGAGGTTGGTAACATTCTTATCACTCTGGTTAAAAACTGCAATGCCAAGTATGCTTGGGGGCAGGAACGGATTTTAAGGATGGTGTCTATGTATTTGTGTCAACCTTGGCAATTAGGTTGATATTAATGAGTTCCTGCATGGCATGCATGAGTTCCTGCATGGCAGAATGGGGTTGGACTGGATGGCCCTTGTGGTCTCTTCCAACTTTATGATTTTATGATTCTAACTTTGTCTACTTGTAGACACTTCCAAATTATTTTCTCCTACCCGTTATCACTAAAACATCCTTTAATATAAAGACTCTGGCAAGCACAATGTGTACTTAGAACTGTCCTCCATGTGTTCAGTGTGGCCACAAGGCAATGTTATTGTTGCTGGGAGCGCTTAATAATTTGTCACCTTAATATTTCTTACTAATTGATAATTTAATATACTTCTGACCGGTAATTCATGAGGACGGTCAACTACCTAGGAGACTTGGGCTGCTGCTTGACACTCCTTTAACTGTCATGACTCAGCGCTATGGAATGCTGGGATTTGTAGTTTGTTGTGACAACAGAGCTCTCTGGCAGAGACTGCTGAATATCTCACAAGACTACAAATCCCAGAATGGCATAGCATAGGGCCATGGCAGTTAAAGCAGTGTCAAACTATATTAATTCTGAAGTGTAGGTGCAGCTGGGTGCTGGTACTAATCAAATTTGTCTTTTGGAACAAATTACCCATGTAATTCCCAGTACAGACTGGCACTATGCGCCGTCCTGAGGCTGATTTTAGGGCTCAGGAAAGCGGAGCATCCGCACGCTCTCAAGCCCTACCGCACACTGCCAGTGCCATCATGGCTCAGCCCCATGCACATGGGGGCTGCCATGATGATATACATGCAGCACAACATCCAAACAGCACCATGCGTATGTCATTGGTGCGCATGAAGGTGGCAATGGCACTCTAAAAAGAACCCACCAGGAACAGATTCTTTTCAGGGCCCCCGGAGGCTGCACTGTTTGGTTGCTGCATCCTCCATCGAGGGCAAAAAGGGGCAGCGTCTTGCCGTCCCTTTCTCTGCATTTGTCCAACCCTTGAGTCTGCAAAATCCATGTGCAAAGGGATCTAGTAGCATCTTTGAGATTAACTGAGTGAAAGAAGTTGTAGCATTAGCTTTCATGCTAACACTGCAGCTTCTTTTGCTCTGTGTAGTCTCAAAGGTGCAACTTCTCTTTTGGACCCGATTTAATTCAAATCAAAGCCAGGGTTAAAACCAGCCAAAAGAATATGTGAAACACCCAATAGATGCCAAATATGTTGGGAAATTATCCATGACACCCATGAGGCAAAGCCAGTTGTTACATCTCTGTGGGATGACAGATGGCACCCACATTCGGAAGCAGATACAGGTGCAGTCGTCAGTCTAACGGAAGATAGGTATCTCATGCATGCGTGAGTCAAGATTAATACATTGGAGGTGGTGGGAGGTTGAGGTCAGGTGAAGCACTGGGTGCACCCAGGGACAATTGGCACCATCGGAATGCGGCACATTTCTGAAAAGGCCCATGTGGAGATCGTATAAAAGGTCCATCTTCCCAATGGCACCTCATTCGGTTGGTGACACTTGACTGAGCTGTGTCTTCTTGGCAAACATCTAGGTAAGCATGAGCACTTATTGCAATCATCTTTCTGGGCTCTCCATTGATCCATCTGATGGCTTCTTCCAAAGCTAAGCAAGAAGGGCTTTGAAGATTTGTCGCCTCAGAGCCTACAACTGGGAGGATTTACGAGATCTATATCCAAAACATGTATTCTACTGTTGATAGATGTTTGCTTTCTATTCCCCTTGGAAGCTTGTTAAAACTTGGTCAGAGAACTGTTCCATCTGGTTCATTTTGTCTCTTCTTGACCAGAAGAGGTTCTCTTGGGTCGCATCTGCATTGCAGAATCAAGGCATCTTGACATTGCTTTAACTGCTACAGCTTAATGCTTTGGAATACTGGGATTTGTAGTTTGGGGAGATATTTAACCCTCTCGGTCAGAGATCTTTGGTGCTACAACAAACTGCAAATTGCAGGATTTCCTAGAATGGAGCCAGGGCAATTAAAGTGGTGTCAAGCAGCATTAATTCTGCGGCTGCAATCTGGGAGTCTTTAGACATAGGAAAGCTAGCATCCTTCTTGTCAATCTGAAATGCTTCCTCCTAAAGATACCAGCAACTGCACCGAGGTGTTCTTATATAGACAAATCATATGGCTAGTGTCATCCAACTATATGGTGGCAACTTGACAAATGTCACTGTGTTCATGTAGAAGCAAGATCCAGGACAACATGTATCAAGGATGGTGGTGGTGGGATGGTACTTGTGGTGGAGGAGGAGATGATAACAGTCTGGTATCTGATGAGAAGATTCGCAAGCTGATGAGAATCTTTACAGTTCAGGACTTATTCTGCCCAAAATTTCTTTGTGCAGGAAACAGTATTTTTTGCACTGGAAACATCAAATGCTCTTCTATGTGCAGAACAAGCACACATTGATTTTGTGCATAGGAAATCCTGAATTGCAAATAGGCTTCAAAAATTGCATGGCTTTTGAAGACCTTCTCGTAGAAAAAAGACAATTGTTAGAGTGAAGCTTGGCATGGAAGGTTGGCATGTTGGGAGAGGTTCCCACGGGTAATCTGGTCCTCACCTGGAAATTGGTGTTCCCACATACTAATGCCAACAACTTTCGTAGCAGAGTCTCCTTCCTTGGAGGTCTTTAAGCAGAGGCTGGATGGCCATCTGTCAATGGGGATGCTTTGATTGAGAGTTCCTGCATGGCAGAATGGGGTTGGACTGGATGGCCCTTGGGGTCTCTTCCAACTCTATGATTCTATGACTTTCAGGAACTGGAAATTCTTTAGCATACTTTTAGCATAGAACATGGAGCGTCTGAAAAGCACCCAAGAAAAATACAAAGCAACAGTTTTGGAAGAAGGGAAAGTGTTGCATCTCCTGAGGCACCGGAGATATCAGCCTTGAGACTGTGGCTACAAAATTATACTGACTCTTTCTCTCTCCTTCCCTTTCTTAGCATCCTTTGACCCACTGAAAAGATGAGCCAACAACAACAGAGAGGAAGCTCCTGTTGCTGCCGAGGTGGAGGTGGTGGAGGCGGCGGCGGCTGCCACAGCAGCGGAGGATCCCAGCAAAGCCAAAGTAGCGGTGGTGGCTGTTGTAGCAGCCGAGGATCTTCTGGAGGATGTTGCAGGCGGAGCGGCGGATCTTCCCAACAATGCCAGAGCAGTGGAGGGTGCTGCGGTAGCAGCCAAGGTGGAAGCAGCGGAGGGTGTTGCGGGGGAGGAGGATCTTCTCAGATGAAGATGCCAACCCAGCAGATGAAGTAGAGGCCTTTGAAAAGAGCCAGAGGTCCAAGGCATGACGACCGTGTCTTCCCTGCTTGCACATCACCTCTGGTTAATACCTCCTCCAAGCTGCAACCTGAATGTCCTAGCTTGGAAAATATCTTCTTTCCCATTTCTTCTTGGACATTCTTGCGAAGGCATTAAAGTTTTCTTGCATGCAAGGCATACAAGTGTCCATGGTGTTCATTGCTTATCTCCACTGTTTCAAAGGCATACATGCTCACACACCCGCCTCATATCAACTCTAATAAACCCAATAATGCTTGTTCTGACATGGGGATGCTGCCATGGATTGATGGTTGGCTCTTGTCAATGCAAAGGAGGTGCTTAGCGGCTAAGCTATGGCCCTCCTTTTGCAACGTATATGATATTCCTTAACTAGGCCAGACTGTTTGCTAAACTTAGGGTGCATCTGTGTTATAAAAATAATGCAGTTTGACACTACTTTAACTGGCATGGCTCCATCCTACAGAATCTTGGGATTTTGTCATTTTGTGAAGCACCAGCACTCTTTGGCAGAGAAGGCTCAAGACCTTATAAAACTGCAAATCCCAGGCTTTCACTGGATGGAACTACAGCACTTAAAAGTGATGTAAAACTGCATGGTAGTGTAGATGTATCCTTAGTCTAGCGCAGTCTGCTGTGACTCTGTAGAAGAAATGGCTCTCCACAGGGCTAAGCAGAGGCATCACTAAGGCTGTTCCCACAGTTCTGCAATGCAGAAATAATACAATTTGACTCTGCTTTACTGCCATGGCTCCATACTGTGGGATCCTGGTATCTGTAGCTAATTGGGGCACCACAGCTCTCTGTATTCCAAATCATTGATCCCTTGCAGTTAAGCAGTGTCAAGATGCATTAATTCTGCAATGCAGATGCAACCCAAGAGAACATTTTCTCGTTAAGAAGAGATAAAATGAAGCAAACTGAGCAGTTCTCTGATCAAGTATAAACACGTTTCCAAGGGGAATAGAAAGCAAACATCTATCAGCAGGAGAATACATGTTGTGGATATAGATCTCATAAATCCTCCCAGTTGTAGGATCTGGGATGACAATTCTTCAAAGCCATTGCCCCTTCTTGCTTAGCTTTGGAAGAAGCCATCAGATGGATCAATGGAGAGACCAGAAAGAGGACCAAAATAAGTGCACATGCTTACTTAGATGATCAACATCTAGGTAAGATGTTGATCATCTAGGTAACCACTTGGTGTTCAAGTGGTGTCAAAGTGCATTATTTCTGAAGTGGAGATGCAGCCTTGGACTACAGCTCCAATTATTTCTGATCACTGGCTAAGTAATGAGAGACCTCAAAACTTGTGAGCACATGAGGTCTTCTTAGGGTTCCAGTCTCGCTTCTGGAGCTCACCAAAAGGCCATGTATTTTTACACTTCTGGATCAAAACTATGTCTCTTGATTGTAGTCACTTTGTTTCTTAAAAACCAATCCATTCTAAATCTGAGGTGAAAAAGAAAAAAGAAGAACAGTGATATCCGTTGGGAACTCCATCACACCCTTTTCCACCAGTCTGACGATGACTAGTTGAGAAAACACCCAAACAATTTCATGTTTCATCATTCCTCACCAAGCAAATGCAACCTGTTCTACCTAATTATGATCTCAGGAGATAGGTTAGTCAAGAAGTCTAATTTTTAACAAACAAACACCCTTGGGTTGGGTTCAAATGATCTGGGTGGCCTGTATTCTTACGTCTTAACAGGTCTTCATCTGCCATGGATGAAGGACTCCCATACAAGCTATAGGAATCGGACACGAAGAGGTATTTCAGTATGTGTGTTCGTGTGTGCAGTTGCTCCTCCAAATTCATGGACTTGAAATATGTGGACTTGGAAATCCACTGAGGGGCAACCCCTATTAAACTCAATGGGGTGCACACCTGTGGCGCACGCCTCGCACTCAAGCCTATGGGCCTCAATATATGCGAGATTTTGAACTTGCGAGGGGGGTTTCCGGAATGGATCCCCCGCAAATTCAAAGGGGCATATATATATATATAGATATAGATATAGATATAGATAGATATAGATAGATATAGATATATAGATATATAGATATATATATAGAGAGAGATATAGATATATAGAGATATATAGATATATATATATAGATATATAGCTATATATCTTGCCCTTAGAAGAGGATATGTTCAAAATATACAGCAAAGGCTAACAGATGGGATGCCAACAGGATAGTCTTAGTCAGGAATAAGCACCATCTTCTCCTGGTACAACCCGTTCCCTGATTTAAAGAGAGGAGACTATCAGAAGAGCCTTATGGATCAGACTGATCCAGCCCATCATTCTGTTTCCAGATATTTCAATGGGAAGGCCACCATGAATTCTAGATCTTGCCCCATTGTTGTCCTCAGCAACTTGTGGAGACCGGCGCCAACATGGAGGTGGCATTCCTAATGATTCCACTGAAAAAGAATGTGAAAGGAAACATCCTGGGCAGTTCTAGAGTCCCACAGAAAGATGCGATGACAATAGGACCTCCAGCCTATACCTCCCAGAGCTGGTACTTAGAGATATGTTACCTTAGATGTTGGCGATGAAAATGTAGCTATCGTGACTGCCTACCACCAATAGAATTATCATCCATGAGTTTGGCTAAATCCCCTATAAAGTCACTCAAGTTGGTGGTCATTGCTACCTCTTGTGGTAATTAATATTTGGCTGGACTTAGTGGTCTTACTATAGTGGTGTCAGTGGTCTTACTATGGTGGCCTTACTGTGAACTGGTTCAGGTCCTTTCCCATAAGAATCCAAACAAAGCTATCACTCCCTACCATGCTGAGTTTCAGTTTCAAAATAATCCTCATCCAAAGTTCACCCTGGTTTTTTTGAGTTCCAGACTATGCCTTTAATAAACCTAGTCTTTAAGAAGACTATAATGCTAGGAAGTTTTGCTCATAGGAGTAAATTTATCTAAGGTTGGACGGAAATCAAAGATGGTGCCATTGTACTACTCTGGACATGCTCAACCATATTTGATTTTGGAAGATAAGCAGGATTAGAACTCTTTGGTACATGGATGGGAGACCACCAGGGAATGTCAGAGACATCCATGTAGGAGGGATCCATGCAGACATCCATGTAGGTGAGGATCCTTTGCAAAAACACGGAGAATCATTATTGTCAGTTATAGTTGACAGAACTGGAATTTGTTTTTGTTATATACCTGAGTCAGCTCTGACTAATGGCAACCCTATTACGGGGTTTTCTTGGCAAGATTTATTCAGGCAAGGTTTGCCATTGCCATTCTTTGAGGCTGAGAAAGTATGACTTGCCCAAGGATACCCAGGGGGTTTCATGATCAAGATATGAACTTCGATCTCACAGAGACTTAGTCCAACACTCAAACAACTACATTGCGCTGGCTTCTAATATTGGGATAAATGGACCAAAAATTCTGACTCTATATAAGGCACATTTCTGCATTCTTTTGTCTGGATCTCACTGGAAGATTTATTTTAAAAAGGAAAATGCATCACGAGAGTGTCGACATTTTAAAAATGCAATTTATTATCGACTAATCCATGTTCATAAATGTAACATGTGGATGTTACTCCGAGATTGGTCAATGCATGCACCTTTCGGCACTTGTCATGTTGCAAGAGAGAAGTGCTCAGAAGAAGACATGGTAGCTGGTGCATCTCCATTTTGTGACATGGAGCTTTGCAGCTTTGGGGGCCAACAGGAAGAACCCAAAGGCTTCATATTATTTGGGATGAGGAAAAAGGGGATGTTCGCTGCCTCTGGAATTTGGCCCCTCGAGGAATCTTGCAGTTCTTCAGCTTCTGGCCTGGAATCTGGCAGACCTGTTGCTTTGTTGCTGTGGTCATTCGGCTGATTGGCTTTCCGCAAGAGGACCCCCGGTTGCTGCCGCATCCTCCGCTGTTCCGCGTCCCAGACAGCAGCCTCTGTTTTCACTGCCTGAAGACCTCCGGCCGAGGCAGCATGGCTTTCTTCTTTCTCCTGCTTGTAGCATTTGTCTTTGTCCTGGCGGTAACACATCTTGCTGGTTGCTGAATGGGAACCTGGAAAAGAGGGAAGCGGTTGAAGGCCAATCTGCAATCAGGGTCCATTGGGATCTTCATCTTCTTCTGAGCGCTAGTGGGATGGTTTAAAGCAGTGTTCTCACCCTTATTCATGCCGCGACCCTTTAATACAGTTCCTCTCATGTTAGTGTGACCCCTCAACCATAAAATTGCGGTGTCTTGGATCCTAAGACCATCGGAATATATCTTAGGCAATCCCGGTTTGCAATATGCACAGTGAGCCCCCCCCCCCGACCTCTGTTTTCCCCCAACATTTTATGCAATTTCCCCCCAGAATAAAGGATTTATCCTGCTTATTCTTATTTATTCATTGTTCTTGTTTTATTTGGTTGCCTCAGTTATTTCAACTTATGACAACCATGGGTTTTTCCTGGCAAGATTTGTTCGAGGTTTGCTTTCACACCTCCCAGCTCTGTGCTGAGGGTTTTCATGGCCAACAGGGATTTGAACCCTGGTCTCCAGAAGTGTAGTCCAACGCTCAAACCACTACACCCATTGGCACTGTACAGATTTATTCTTCTACATTTATTCTTAGTTTATTCTTTATCTTTATGTTATTTTAGTTATAAGTATTGTAACTATAGGTAATAAATAGTTCTGCTGTGTTCCATCCATCTAACCCAGGCTTCATTCATCACTCTCTTCCACCCCACTTTCACAACAGCCCTATAAGGGTAGATGAGGTTGTAGAGTGATTCACTCTCCCTTGGGATGGTTGAGTGACCTTGTGAGTTCATCAGTTAATGGACTTGGACCTGGACAACCAATTATTATATTATTATTTTATTATTATTATTATTATTATTATCTAACTGTTGCTATTATTTATATTATTATCTCATTTGTCCTGCCTTTCTCCCAATGTGGGACTCGAGGCCGCTAACAATCTCTTTAAACAGTACAGATTAAAACTGTATGAAACGTCAGTTAAAGTACAACATATCATAGTTATTTAAAAGCATTAACAGTGCATAAAGTTTTAATTGGTTAAACTTAATTTACATTCATTTAGAGACTGCATAAACTCTAAAAGGCCACAGCATTTCATTAAAGGCCCATCCCATTCAGTTCTAACATCCTGGGCACAATAATGTTTTCTATTGCTATGGAAGAAGGAAAGGAAGGAAAGGAAAGGAAAGAGGGACCCTCCTGATGCCCTAGAGATGAATTTCAAAGATTGAGCAACCCCAGAAGGTCCCATCCCTTGTTCCCATCAAAACAAGCTTGAGAAAATGGTGGGACACAGAGACAACACACTCCCAGAAGATCTTAAAGCTCTAGAGGGCTCAGAAGGAAGATATGGTCCTTCAAGACCCTGGAGCCAAACCATATAGGGCTTTATGCGTCATCCCTAGGACTTTGAATTGTGCCCAAAAACAGACTGGTAGCCATGGACCAGTTGCAACATAAGAGTTCCAGTTAATTCAGGGACCCCTTTGGGGGGTCGAATGACTTTTCATGGGGGTCGCCTAGGCCAGAGGAAAACACCTATTTAATTACAGTTATGAAATACAATGAAAATAATTTCATGGGTTTTGGGTCACCACAACATGAGGTACTGTCCTTAAAGGGTCATGGCTTAAGAAGGTTGAGAACCACTGACTTAAGTCACTTTCTTAGCCTGCAACTGCAGATCATTGGGATGTCTCTCCATAGATCTTGATCTACTTCTGTCTCAGAGTCTAAATGCTGAATGCAGAACTCCAAAGTTCTCTTCGCTCAATTTTAGCCCAAGTCTTGAAAAATGGGCAACATACAGTATCTAGAAAATCTGGAGAGGACCATAAGGATAATCTAGTCCACCTCCTCTCCTGACAAGATACACAGCTAAAGCACTCCGAGAATGGCCTTCAAAGAAGGGAATCCAGCACCTTCCAAGGCTAGCTATTCCAATGGGCAACAGATCTTACTGTCAGACGTCTCCTAAAGTTTAATGGTCTCTATTTTCTTGTAAGTGAATGCATGGTTTGTGGTTCAGTCTCTGGAGTAGCAGAAACAAGCTTGCCCCATGTTCTGCATGACTAGAATCATAGAATCATAGAGTTGGAAGAGACCACAAGGGCCATCAGTCCAACCAATCCTTTCAGATGTTTAAAAATGACTATAATGCTACCTCTCAGAGACTTCTATCACCCATCTTCTCTATCCCGAGAAGAAGCCCCTCTTATCTACCACCAAACTATGGTGTTCTCACCTTAAGCCCGCCGATGGAGGATCACCCAAAGACTTTGTCCATTTGATCACAGCTTATCTTTCTTTTGGGAAAGGTCTCCTTGAGATCTTCTCTGGAACATGCTAGATGGATCAACATGGCCATCCCTGACTTGGAAAGAGGAGGACAAGAGATAAGCCAAGAGCAGACGGACAGGTGGAAAGAAAGCGCCTTATCCTGGTTCTCCAAGAGGTACTCGGAAACAGAAACAAAGTTGTTGTGAGTGTCAAGCTACCACCTGGAGATCTTTTATACAGTTCCTTGGCCAATCTCCTTCAAGAGTGAGCCATGAGCCAACTATGACGATTTGTTTATTTCCCTTTGTATTTCATAGTATGCCCATTTCTAATTAGCCCGAGGCTTTGTAACCTTATTTTTGACTCATGTGGTGTTGCCACAGTGTCGGGAAGCAGGCATTGTCCCCACATTGGGTTTCATCTGTGTTGCCTTTGTGTCATGAGCTTAATTGCTCGACACACCCAAGGAATGATTGTGAGGGGAAACTTGGGGTTGCATTCCCCATGACCTCACTTTGTATACCTTGGTTATATTTATATTGCTTATACTCGGAAATGCAGATAAGGCTATAATGAAGAAACCATGACACACATACACATTCAGCTACACATCATAGCACTGAGTACACACCAACTGGGGCTGTGTGTAAGGATGATTCCAGCCTTCTACACTTTGCTCAACTAAACAGTTTTCCTTATTTTGTACCTCTAATCTGTATCCTACTGTTAACTCCAACTAAAGCAGATCTGCTAAATCAATGGATATGGATCAATGGACCAACTGATCACCCATTTAACTGTTGGACTTGATGTGATGATCAACCATTCAACTGTTGATTCAATGGGTCCAGTCTAGTTGTGATGAAGATTTACTTCTGTGTTTAAGGACTGTCTTCATCACTTTTGTAATCTGCCTCAATTGCAAGGATTATTGTATCTCATAAATAACTAGTGCATTAATGTATAATTATTGGAATTCTTCTAGAATGTGGCCACATAGCCAAGAAAACCCACAAACAGCTAGGAATGCATAATTATTTCAATTATTAAAGTAAGCCATCTTGGGAGGGGTGATGGTTAGTTACCTTAAGAGGAGTGAACAATCTTGTCTGGATTTTTGAAAGAGTAGGAAAACAAGAAAGAAAAGAAAACCAAGACGCTTGTCTTATCAATGGTGCTTTTCCTGTGCAAATCGCAAGATCTACACATAAATTAAAAGGAACGCTGGATCATTTTTACAAAATTCGCCCACTGGCTGGTTGCTTTGTTAGCTTTGATGACACTGTAGTGCTTGTGTTGGAAATTTAATCTGCATGTATCCTCCAATACAAAAGAAAAGGATTTGAACATTAGAAGGGACGTCTTGACAGTAAGAGCAGTTCAGCAATAGGATCAATTCCTTAGAGAGATGGTGGAATCTTCTTCTCTGGACATCTTTAAAAAGAGACTGGACATGTACCTGCTGGGGATGCTTTCAGTGGAGATCCTTCTGTAGAGAACCCAAGGTGTTGGGTTTGATGGTCCATGAGACCCCTGCCAACTTTATGGAGCTTATCGGATGGGGCTCGGAGACTGCAAATGGCACAGAACAGAACACATATTTCTGATGGTCTTAGGAACCAAAACCACCACAATTTTATGATTAGGGGTCACCACAACATTAGGAACTGTCTTAAAGGGTCATGGCTTAAGGAAGGTTGAGAACCACTGCTCTAGAGAGCCAGAGTTGTTTGAGCACTGAAATACAACTTTGGAGACTAAGGTTTGGCTTCCTACCTGCCAATGGAAACCCACTGAGCGATCTCAAGGCGAATCGCACACTCTCAGCTTTAGAAAACCCCATGATAGGTTCACCTTAGAGTTGCCATAGCTGACTTGACGGCACATAGTACCAGCAACAAATTTCAGTATAACTCAAGATGGAAAACATTTTGGACTCAGACAAAGACAAAGACAGTGATGTGCGGTCAGAGTCAGTTCGTAGAAAAATAGAGTTGGAGTAAAAGGTTGCTGTATTGACTACCACCCAGACAGCTTAATCTATCAGATATTTTAATATCAGCAACAAACAGGTGTACAATTTACTGCAACCTGAACATCTGTTTCATTGCTTTACACACTGTCTACTGTGACTTGGTTGTTCCATGATGGCCTGTCACTTCTTGAAAACAACTCCGTCGTCCGATGGCAGCTTGCCTGTCCCTGCCCAGCTGAGTGTGTTTGAAGAGGTTTCTTCAAGGTTAATAATAGAGTTCGAAGGCTGTCATGGCCTAGTGGTTAGAGAATGCCCTTGGGGTCTCTTCCAGCTCTATGATTCTGTGCTGCACCCAATGTGAGTGTGTTATCTTTATTCATATTTTCTCCCCTGCTTTTCCTCTAGTGCAGGACCCAAGCTAGCTCACCTCCCAAATTAAAACGGATGACAGCTTTAAAAAAAATGTGTTATAACCTCGAAGAACAATTAAAGGTCTATTACATAAATGATCTTATTAAAACCAAGTACTAAAGCTTTTTAAGAAATAATAGCTCCTGTTCCGTTGGTTGGGCCCAAGTAGAGCGGCGCCAATTGTTAAGCAGTGAGTCAACACACAAACACTTGCCATTGATTCAATAGCTTTAAGTCTAGTTGGGATTAGCATTAGGGATCAAGCCATGAAGAACAAGAATCGTGGAAGTATGAAACTTCCCATTGAAACCGACTGTTTTCTCAGTTGCCAGAAGGCTATCTGATTTAAAAGGTCTTCGCCTGTTGGCAGCCAGACAGAAGAGAAAGAGTTCCACAGTCTGGGAACAATCACCAAGAAGGCCCTCTCTGGAGACCTTACCAGGCATCCTTATATGGATGGTGGGACTGAGAGAAAACCCAAAGATCTCAAAACTCAGCCAGTAAGGGGGAGATAGAGTGGGCCCTCCTCTTACGCAGGGGATCTGTTCCAGATCCCCCTGCATAAGGTAAAATCTGCAAAACAATGGGGTGCATGCACATGGCACCACAGTGTGGCAGCGCGGGCGTGCACATCATTGTTTTTCTCCCCGCACGGTTTCTGCTTCTGCTGGGAGCCACATATAGTGCACCCACGTATGGCATGGGTGCACTGTAATGTCTTTCAGCTAGGGTCTTGACAGACAGCCCATTTAGACAGACAGCCCATGAACAGACTGGGTTGGGGATGTGGCAGTTGCACACCATACCCCCAACCCAGTGCAAATAGGAGCTGCAAAACACGGCTCCTATTTGCGCCCTAGAACAGTGTGCACGAGGGACGTCATTGTGGTGCACCCCATTTGTATGGGTGCACACTAAGATGGTGCCCAGGGTTTTTGAGTGTGTAAATGCTCAGCCTCTGTTCAGGCCCAGGTCAGCTCAAAGTTCAGGCCCCTAGTCTAGATCCAAGCCAGGATCCTTTTCCTAGAACGAGAATTTGTGTTGTATTTATGTGTTCACTAAGGATGCAAATTTGCAATTCAGCAGAGCTATTAATAATGAGTAATGTATGATTTTTAGATTATTGCTTTTTTTAGATGTACAATAATTGTAATAATTGCATAATGACACATCATAATTTATGATTTTGGTCCCTACAAAACTCACAAGCAAAATGCTGGCAATTGAAGAGAGAGGGAACTAAATCAGCTGTTGGCAAGTCAACATTTGTACTTTAGCACTGCATGGGGAAAACCAGTGGAGGCATGTTGACTGGAGGGAGAGGACCAGCGTCAAGAGAAAGGACCTCCAAGAAAGAATTAAGAGATCTTGGCTCATGCTATCTTACTATCGCTGAACGGCAAAGAGGACGAGCTGAACTTGGAATGGATGTCCAGAACTACATTGGCGGTGTGTGATCGATGGCAAACCCCAGAAAGAAAACTCAGGAGCAAGAAGGTCTCTTCCAACTACCTGGCAACCATCCATGAAGCGGAAGAAGAACCCTGAAATGTGGGATGAAGATTCATCCCTCTTGGACATCTCTCTGTTTTCTCTGGTGGCTTTCTCCAAAACCGGTGCCCTCTCAATATTTTGGATGCCAACTCTGCCTGGATGGTCATATGTGTCAATTTCACCTTTTCCAATTACAGATTCTTCTAAATCACAAGTCTTCCATGCATTGTTAAGTCGAAGGCTTTCATGGACAGCACCCATAGTTTTTTGTTGGTTTTTTGGACTATGTAGCCATGTTCTAGAAGAATTGATAACTGACTCTTCAGATGCCAGTTACAGGAGCTGGTGAAACGTCAGGAATAAACTCTTCTAGAACATGGCCACATCGCCCGAAAAACCCACAAAAAACTAAAGGTATCACTGTCTACCATGGAGAGTTTCAAAATAAACCTCATACCATTTTCAGCCTGGCTTTTTTGAGTTCCAGAATACACCTTTAATAAACCTAGTCTTTAAGCAGACTATAATGCTAGGAAGTTGTGCTGATAGGAGTAAATTTATCTAAGGTTGGACAGAAATCAAAGATGGCACCATTGTACCATTCTGGACATGCTCAACTCATCTGATTTTGGAAGATAAGCAGGATTAGAGCTCTTTGGTACATGGATGGGAGACCACCAGGGAATACCAGAGACATCCATGTAGGTGAGGATCCTTAGCAAAAACATGGAGAATCATTATTGTCAGTCATAGTTGACAGTACTGGAATTTGTTTTTGTTATATACCTGAGTCAGCTCTGACTAATGGCAACCCTATTACGGGGTTTTCTTGCCAAGATTTATTCAGACAAGGTTTGCCATTGCCATTCTTTGAGGCAGAGAAAGCATGACTTGCCCAAGAGTACCCAGCGGGTTTCATGTCTGAGTGGAGATTTGAACCTTGGTCTCCCAGAGTCCGAGTCCAAAACTCAAATAACTACACGTGTCCCTCCATATTCACTAGGGTTAGGGGCACAAGAGCCCCATGAATGTGGAAAAACCACAAATAACAAAAATGTCATGTTTTTACCTGAGAGGACACCTCTCTAGGAATCTCTAGTTCCTCCAGCGCAACTCTGTGGTCAGCGTCCAAAAGACATTGACCATGGAACTGCCCTGGAGGAGCTACAAATGTCTACTAGAGTATTCTCTCTATGAATCGCTAGGTCTTTCAGTGCAACTTTTAGTTAAGGTTGTCCATAGATTTGCACTGGAGGACCTAGAGATCCCTAGAGAGAACATATTAATCAAATCCATGAATAATCAAATCCGCAAATACCAAAGCCACAAATATGAATGGATAAGTGTACACCACACTGGCTGCTAATACTGGGATAGATGGACCAAAATCTGACTCGATATAAGGCACATTTCTGCATTCTTATGTTAAGATCTCAATGGCAGATATATTTTAAAAATGAAAATGCTTCACGAGAGTGTTGGCGTTTTAAAAGTGCAATTTATTATTGACTAATCCGTGTGCATAAATGGACAGCCGTGGCCCAACATATACGGATGTTACACCGAGACTGGTCAACACATGCACCTATCTGCACTTCTCATGTTGCAAGAGAGAAGTGCTAAGATGAAGAAGACATGGTAGCTGATGCATCTCCATTTTGTGACATTTGGCTACAACTGGCTGGAGAGGTTTGCAACTTTGGAGGCCAAGAGGAAGAATCCAAAGGCTTCATATTGTTTGGGATGAGGAAAAGGGGAATGTTCGCTGCCTCTGGAATTTGGCCCCTCAGGAATTCTTGCAGTTACTTTCAGCTCTGGCCTGGAATCTGGCAGACCTGTTGCGTTGTTGCTGCTGGTCATTCTGGCTGAGGCTTTCCGCAAGAGGACCCCCGGTTGCTGCCGCATCCTCCGCTGTTCCGCCGTCCCAGACAGCAGCCTCTGTTTTCGCTGCCTGAAGACCTCCGGCCGAGGCAGCATGGCTTTCTTCTTTCCCTGCTTGTAGCATTTGTCTTTGTCCTGGCGGGAAACACATCTTGCCTGGTTGCCGGAACGGGAACCTGGGAAAAGAAGGGAAGACAGTTGAGGCCAAATCTAATCTGAATCAGGGTCCATTGGGATCTTAATCTTCCTGAGCGCTAGTGGGATGGTTTAAAGCAGTGGTTCTCAACTTTCCAATGCCGCGACTTAATACAGTCCATGTTGTTTGACCCAACCATATAAAATTGCGTGTCTTCTCCTAAGACCATCGAAAATATAGTCTAGGCAATCCCTGGTTTGCAAAGTGATGCAAAGTGACCCCCCCCCCTGGACCTCTCTGTTTCCCCCAAATTTTATGCAATTTCCCCCAAGAATAAAGGATTTATCCTGCTTTATTATATTATTCATTGTTCTTGTTTTATTGGTTTGCCTTCAGGTTATTTCAACTTATGACAACCATGGGGTTTTCATGGCAAAGTTTGTTCAGAGGTTTGCTTTCACACTCTCCCAGCTCTGTAGCTGAGGGTTTCAGGGCCAACAGGGATTTGAACCCTGGTCTCCAGAAGTGAGTCCAACGCTCAAACCACTACACCCACATTGGCCACTGTACAGATTTATTCCTACATTGATCATTAGTTTTATTCTTTATTCTTTATGGTTATATAAGCAAGTAATAAAGTTCTGCCGGTGTTCCATCCATCAACCCAAGGCTTCATTCAGACTCTCCCACCCCACTTTCACAACAGCCTATAAGGTAGATGAGGTTGAAGAGTGATCCACTCTCCCTTGGGATGGCCTGAGTCACTCTTGTGAGTTTTAATCAGTAATGGAGACTGGCCCTGATCAACCAATTATTATTATATATTATATTATTGATTATTATTATTATATCAGTATGTCTTGTCTGCTCCCAATAGTGGGACCAGGGGCCGCTAACATCTCTTTAAACAGTAAGATTAAAAACTGTATAAAACGTCAGTAAAAGTATAATATCATAGTTATTTTAAAAGCAATTAAACAATGCATAAATTCTAATTGTTAAACATAATTTACAATTCATTTAGAGACTGCATAAACATAAACAGGCAGCATTTCATTAAAGCCCACCCATTCAGTTCTAACACCTTGGTGCAAAATAAGTTTCTATTGTCGGACGGAAGGAAAGAAAGGAAAGGAAAGGAAAGGAAAGAAAGGAAAGGAAGAGGGGGACCATCCTGCTGCCTAAGATGAAATTTCAAGACTGGAGCAACCACCAAGAAGGTCCATTCCCTTCTTCCCACAAACAAGCTTGAGAAATGGGTGGGACACGGACGACACTCCAGAAGACTTAGAGCTCTATGGGCTCAGAAAGGAGATTTGGTCCTACAAAACCCTGGAGCCAACACATAGGATTTGGGGTCATCCCTAGGACTTTGAATTGTGCCGAAACTGACGGGCAACCAAGGACCAGTTGCAACATAGGAGCTGTCACCTAATTCAATTTTTATCTTAACCTTGCCTAGTCCCAACTGCAGATCATTGGGAGGTCTCTCCATAGATCTTAATCTACCTTCTGTCAAGTCTAAATGCTGAATGCAAAACTCAAGGTTCTCTCTGCTCATTTTAGCCCAAGTCTTGAAAAATGGGAAACATACAGTATCTAGAAAATCGTGAGAATGGACATAAGATAACTAGCCACTCCTCTCTAGACAGAAACACACACTAAAGCACTCCTGAGAGATGGCTTCAAAGAAGGAGAGTCCAGCCTTCCAAGGCTGGCTATTCCAAGGGGCAACAGCTCTTACTGTTAGGACGTTCTCCTAAAGTTTAGGTGGACTCTTTTTCTTGTAAGTTGAATGCATTGGTTTGTGGTCCAGTCTCTGGAGTAGCAAAAAACAAGCTTGCCCCATGTTCTGCATGACATAGAATCATAGACAAGAATTGTAGAGTTGGAAGAGACCCAAGGGTATCAATCCAACCAATCCTTTCAGATATTAAAATGACTTTAATGCTCCCACAGACCTCCACACCAATTCTCAGTCCCGAGAAGAAGCCCTCTTTATTACAACAACTATGTTCTTTCTCAGTTAAGCCCGCCATGGAGAATACACCAAAGACGTCTCCATTGAACCACAGCTATATTTCTTTTGGGAAAGGGTCTCTTGAGATCTCTCTTCGGAACAAGGCTAGATGCTAACATGGCCATCCCTGACTTGGAAAGAGGAGGACAAGGAGATAAGCCAGAGAGCATACGGACAGGTGGAAAAGAAAGCGCCTTACCTGGTTCTCCAAGAGTATCTGGAAAACGAACAAAGTTGTTGTGATGTCAAGCTACCACCTGGGAGATCTTTTATACAGTTCCTTGGCCAATCTCTTCAAGATGGGCCATGAGCCAACTATGACGATTTGTTTATTTCCCTTTGTATTTCATAGTATGCCCAATCTTAATTAGCCCGAGCTTTGTAACCTTATTTTTGACTCATGTGGTGTTGCCACAGTGTCGAGAAGCAGGCATTGTCCCCACATTGGGTTTCATCTGTGTTGCCTTTGTGTCATGAGCTTAATTGCTCGACACACCCAAGGAATGATTGTGAGGGGAAACTTGGGGTTGCATTCCCCATGACCTCACTTTGTATACCTTGGTTATATTTATATTGCTTATACTCGGAAATGCAGATAAGGCTATAATGAAGAAACCATGACACACATACACATTCAGCTACACATCATAGCACTGAGTACACACCAACTGGGGCTGTGTGTAAGGATGATTTCAGCCTTCTACACTTTGCTCAACTAAACCATTTTCCTTATTTTGTACCCCTGATCTGTATCCTACTGCTAACTCCAACTAAAGCAGACCTGCTAAATCAATGGATGTGGATCAATGGATCCATATCCACTGGGGTAGGAGTGTACTAATCACCTGTTTAACTAATGGATGATGTAATGACCAACTTTTTAACTGTTGATTCAATAAGGGCAATTCCAGCATTCTACACTTTGCTCAACTAAACAATTTCCCATATTTCCCATATTATGTACCCCTAATCTTTATCCTATTACTAACGCCAACTGAAGCTGATCTACTAAATCAATGGATATAGATCATTGGATCAATGGATCTGCATGTATCCTCCAATACAAAAGAAAAGAATTTGAACATTAGAAGGTACGTCTTGACAGTAAGAGCAGTTCAGCAATAGGATCAATTCCTTAGAGAGATGGTGGAATCTTCTTCTCTGGACATCTTTAAAAAGAGACTGGACATGTACCTGCTGGGGATGCTTTCAGTGGATATCCTTCTGTGGAGAACCCAAGGTACTGGATTTGATGGTCCATGGTTCTATGATTCTATGACTGATGTTGGAGGACACCAGTGGTAGTTGGTGGCTTCCATGTCAACTGGTGTGGCGACTCCATTTTGGATCTTTTGTCTGAACTTTAAAGGTTGGCACCTTATTGCCACTTCCCTGACACAGGTTCCAGGATCTGTCACTGACAGAAATTCTTATAGAAGGAACATTGGATTCTTGAAGTTGAAGCGATCTTGATGGTAAATAACAGCAACAACCTCTCCACTTGGTTTCAAGAATTCAGTTTATGTCAATGTGAGCTTGAAAACACAACCATATTGAATTGAGATGCGGTTCTATAATGCCCCGAGAATGAGGATGGAGCACTGAAGACCCCTTTTTACTTTGGAGTGCCGCCTCACATTATGTATTTTTAGACCTCTTCCCTATACACACATTCCTTTAAATTCTTAAGGATTCTTCCATTCCATATCTATCACCAACACAGGGTTGTAGAGTCAGAGTCACAGTCATGAGTCTGAATTGAAGTCTGAAGCAATTTTGGGGTAGGAGTGTACTGATGTCGATTTCAGATGAAAAATGAAAACTTATAATATTATAACAGTCTATGGTCGATATTTTATAGTTGCATTTTTTAAAAATAGATGGATGGATGATTTACAATGTTAAAGAAGCTTTCCATGAAGTTGTACAGTGGACCCTTGCCTTACTTGGGGGATCCGTTCCGGACTGTAAGGCGAATTCCATCTATGCTTGAACCCCATTCACTTGGGTGAGTGGCCTTTTGCGCCCTACACGCTCCTGTAAGGCTTGAGCATGTACGCATATAATGCGGTCGCACTGTATTTGAGGCTTACTCTCTAGAGCAGCGGTTCCCAACCTGTGGGTTGCGACCTCTTTGGGGGTTGAATGATGCTTTCACAGGGATCGCATGAGGCCATAGGAAAACACATATTTCCAATGGTTTTAGGAACAGAGACACCGCAATTTTATGATTGGGAGTCACCACAACATTAGGAACTGTTGGCTTAAGGAAGGTTGAGAACCACTGCTCTAGAGAGCCAGAGTTGTTTGAGCACTGAAATACAACTTTGCAGACTAAGATTTGGCTCCCTACTCACCCATGGAAACCCACTGGGCGACCTCAGGAGAATCGCACACTCTCAGCTTTAGAAAACCCCATGATAGGTTCACCTTAGAGTTGCCATAGCTGACTTGAAGGCACATAGCACCAGCAACAAATTTCAGTCTAACTCAAGATGGCAAACATTTTGTTTATCAGTGTATGACACAGGACTCAGACGAAGACAAAGGCAGTGATGTCCAGTCAGAGTCAGTTCGTAGAAAAATAGAGTTGGAGTAAAAGGTTTGCTGTACTGACTACCACCCAGACAGCTTAATCTATCAGATATTTTAATACAGTATCAGCAACAGACAGTAGTGTAATTTACTGCAACCTGAACATCTGTTTCATTGCTTTACACACTATTTTATTTATTTATTTATTTAGGTATTTATATTTTTAATCAGACAGTTCCCTGCCCTCAGGCTTACAATCTAAAAGACACGAAACAAAAGGAGAAGGGAATGGTGGAGGGAAAGGGGATGAGGTCCAGTGGTTCTTCTCTCCTTCTGAGGCCTGGACCAAGGCAGATGGATTGGAGGGAGGGCTCTTCCTTCTTCCAGGCTAGTCCTGATGGAGCTGGACTATCTACTGTGACTTGATTGTTCCATGATGGCCTGTCACTTCATGAAAACAACTCCATCGTCCGATGGCAGCTTGCTTGTCCCTGCCCAGCTGAGTGTATTTGAAGAGGTTTCTTCAAAGTTAACAATAGAGTTTGAAGGCTATCATGGCCTAGTGGTTAGAGAATGCCCTTGGGGTCTCTTCCAGGTCTATGATTCTGTGCTGCACCCAAAGTGAGTGTGTTATCTTTATTCATATTTCCTCCCCTGCTTTTCCTCTAGTGCAGGACCCAAGCTAGTTCACCTCCCAAATTAAAACGAATGACAGCTTTAACTAAATGTGTTATAACCTCGAAGAACAATTAAAGGTCTATTACATAAATGATCTTATTAAAACCAAGTACTAAAGCTTTTTAAGAAATAATGACTCCTGTTCCGTTGGTTGGGCCCAAGTAGAGCGGCGCCAATTGTTAAGCAGTGAGTCAACACACAAACACTTGCCATTGATTCAACAGCTTTAAGTCTAGTTGGGATTAGCAACAGGGATCAAGCCATGAAGAACAAGAATCGTGGAAGTATGAAACCTCCTATTGAAACCGACAGTTTTCTCAGTAGCCAGTCAGTTGCCAGAAGGCTATCTGAATTAAAAGATCTTTGCCTGTTGGCAGCCGGAGAGCACAGAAAGAGTTCCACAATCTGGGAGCTGTCACCAAGAAGGCCCTCTCTTGAGACCTTACCAAGCATATGGATGGTGGGACTGAGAGAAACCCCAAAGATCTCAAAACTCAGCCAGTAAGGGGGAGATAGAGTGGACCCTCCTCTTATGTGGGGGATCTGTTCCAGATCCCCTTTGCATAAAGGAAAATCTGTGAAACAATGGGGCGCATGCACATGGCACCACAGTGTGGCAGTGTGGGCATGCGCACCATTGTTTTTCTCCCCGCATGGCTTCTGCTTCTGCTGGAAGCCACATATAGTGCACCCACGTATGGCATGGGCACACTGTAATGTCTTTCAGCTAGGGGCTTAACAAACAGCCCATTTAGGGGTGGTTCTATGCCGCTCATGAACAGACTGGGTTGGGGATGCAGTAGTTACACGCCACACCCCCCAACCCAGTGCAAATAGGAGCAAATAGAACGGGCTCCATAAGGGCTGTGGCCATTTGTGCGCTGTGCACGAGGGGCATCATTTTGGCACACCCCCATTTGTATGGGTGCACACTAAGATGGCGTCCAGGGTTTCTGAGTGTGTAAACGCTCAGCCTCTGTTCAGGCCCAGGTCAGCTCAAAGTTTGGGCCCCTAGTCTAGATCCAAGCCAGGATCCTTTTCCTAGAAGGAGAATTTGTGTTGTACAGTGCGTCCTTTTTTTACATGGGGGATCCGTTCCGGAATCCACCACGTAAAACAAAAAACGTCTATGCTCGAACCCCATTTAAATGAATGGGGCTCATGGACATGGCGATGTGGCAGTGCGATGGAGCATGCTTGCCACGGGCACACACCCTATTCATCCCTATGGGACGTGCCGCCACTTCCTCCCCACCCGGCTTTCATGGGCGCACTGTATTTATGTGTTCACTAAGGATGCAAGTTTATAATTCAGCACTGCTATTAATAATAATGTGTGATTTTTAGATGATTGCTTTTTTTAGAAGTACAATAATTGTAATAATTACATAATAATTGTCATTGTATATGTATGTTTATTAATTTGTGTGCTGTGTTTGCATTTGTTGTATTTGGTGTGTTTTTAAATAATTAATAAATATTTCAATAATAATAATAATAATAATAATAATAATAATAATAATAATAATTTGTATCCCTCTTCTTCAAAAAGATCGAGGCAGATAACGTGTAGCATTGAAGTATTTCACCTAGGTATATACCTGTTACTGACACATCATAATTTATGATTTTGGTCCCTACAAAACTCACAAGCAAAATGCTGGCAATTGAAGAGAGAGGGAACTAAATCAGCTGTTGGCAAGTCAACATTTGTACTTTAGCACTGCAAGGGGAAAACCAGTGAAGGCATGTTGACTGGAGGGAGAGGACCCGCATCAAGAGAAAAGACCTCCAAGAAAGAATTAAGAGATCTTGGCTCATGCTATCTTACTATCGCTGAACGGCAAAGAGGGAGAGCTGAACTTGGAATGGATGTCCAGAACTACATTGGCGGCTTGTGATCAATGACAAACCCCAGAAAGAAACCTCAGGAGCAAGAAGGTCTTTTCCAACTACCTGACAACCATCCATGAAGCGGAAGAAGAACCCTGAAATATGGGATGAAGATTCATCCCTCTTGAACTTCTCTCTGTTCTCTCTGGTGGCTTTCCCCAAAACTGGTGCCCTCTAAATATTTGGGATAGCAACTATGCTTGGATGGTCATATGCGTCAACTTCACGTTCTCCCAGTTACAGATTCTTCTAAATTAAAAGTCTTCCATCAATTGTTGGAAGAAATTTGCAAAACCTTTGGGAAGTTCTTATGAAAAACTGCACCAAATGAAGTTCTTTTCCATCCCAGGATGAAGCAGGCCTACATTTCTTCACCGCCAATTTCACGTCACAAGGCTCCCACACAGCTGCATTCTCCCTCCCTGTGACTGTATCTCATCCACATATTTCCACGTTGGGTTAACACCTACATTGCTAATCTCACAGTTCATAATCTCCTATTCATTCCCATGGAATGTGGATTCAAAGAATCCATCCACCTCCCCAAAGGAGCCAACCTCTTCCTGCCTCCGTAAACCAAACTTTCCTGATCGGCTGCCCTGAAGATATTTTGGATCACGATATTTCCTAGGAGCCATGGTAAATGGTCATGAGTGATAAGAGGGCTAACCCCAAAACATCTGGACAGCATCAAACTGTCCTTCCCAAGATATACATAGGACCTTATCAGACATGCGCGAAATGTCATGCAAACGTGGCAGAAACGTTGCGGAAGCGCCGGAGATGTGATAATCTGTGGTGCTTCTAATGTGTAATTGAGGCTTCCCGCTATGTTCCATCATGGAATCATTCATGGGGAAGCCATTTTCTGAATAACAGGATATCTCCTTATTCAGAAAATGTCTTCTCCTGGCTTCCCCGTGAACGATTCCATGACAGGAACATAGCCGGAAGCCTCAATTACACTTTAGAAGCGCCACAGATGATCACATCGTTGGCGCTTCTGCCACGTTTCTGTCACGTTTGCATGACATTTGGATGATGTTTTGCTAAAGCTTTGGCCATCACCATATCTTAGGGCAGACAGTTCCAGGTGAATGAAAGCCTTACCAAAATCCATAAGGGGAGAAACCAACGGGAGTCTTGGCATTGCTGGAAAGATGGGGTTTCCTTTATTTATTAAGAAGGAGGAATGTAAGAGAAGGAAGAAACTGAAATCTTGCCACTGTTGGGAGGAATAATGTCTGCTTAGAAAATGTTGGAGGAGAGGAAGAAACTTGAATATTGCCATTGTTGGAGGAAAAAGGTTTCTTTTGTTTGTTGTGGGTTTTTCAAGCTATGTGGCCATGTTCTAGAAGAGTTTATTCCTGATGTTTCGCCAGCATCTGTAGCTGGCATCTTTTGCCTTCTTAGAAGATGAATGTGAGGGGGAAGAAGAAACTGGAATCTAGGAGTTTTTGTGCACCTAGAAGAGGTTTCCTATGCTTTCTTAAGGGAAGGGATTGGACACTGGAGTCTTAGCCTCTGATAGGAGTTTCTCTAGCCTAGAAATTGTAATCACTGATGTTTTAAATCTTTTTCAAACTGGTGGCTTTTTGAGGAAAACAGGCTAACTTTGTGATTACTTCTGTCAAAACAGATCCCTCTGGTCTCTGATAATTCCCTGTGGAACTGGCCCAGTTGTATTGGAAATTGCATTGTAAGTGCAGGAATATTATCCGATCAATACTCATTTGTACTAGAAAATGTATAGCAGCCTTTCAAACTGCAAGTCCCAGGTCTCCATAAAGTGGAAACATAGACTTCAAAAATGGTATCAAACTGGTCTAACTGTGCAATGTGGATTCAGCTGGTCTCATATTTCACTGACTCTCAATAAAACCCACCTGAAATCTCATCTAATCTTTGTTCATATTGGAATGTGAAGTCTTGTTTTCCTTCTCTCATGGATGTTCTTCTGCACTTCTTCATCCGCATATTTCCTAATGAGAATATTTCCGCTCTAAAGATGTATCTCTTGATTTCTTTATATCAATTAACAATGTCTTAAAAAGGCATATACAATGAAGATAAATAATAATCATACCGAGTAACACACAAAAATCTATCTATCTATCTATCTATCTATCTATCTATCTATCTATCTATCTATCTATCTAATCTATCTAATCTGTGTTGTTTAGCATTGGGGTTGTTCTCTCTTTTCTTTCCTTTGTTTGCAGTAAATAAGAAAAGCAAGAAAGAACGGGTTATCCCAGTATGTCTTCCTACAGGTCTGGATGAATTATCAGATTGATGAATTAATCTAGATGAATTATCGGAGGACTGGTTGACTAACTGGTTTGGATGTCATACATTGTCCCCTTGTTTTTCCGGTTGACTAAATTTGTCATATGCATCCTGCAGTTTGACTACAACCTGCTTCCGTGGCATTTTGGGACAAGACGCCTCTTGTCTTACAATGAATCTCAAAAGATACGAAATGGGTACATTCATCAAGAATCTCAACGCCAGGGGAATCCCTTCCCATCCCATCCTGCTGAATAACCAACAAAGATGGCCTCTGTCTTAAACAAAATGTTTATAGCAGTGTATTCTCATTATGTGGCCTCAGTACGACAGCCTCAGTTTAGTCATTTTGGTTTCAAAGGAGAGCTCTAGTACCCATTTCTTTGACTTTCTGGTTTTCTATGATATCCTCAGCCGTCGTCTCTAGCATCACATCTCAAATGTATTTTCTTTTTATCCGCTTTCTTCACTGCTCACACTCATATCAATATGCGGTGATGCAATGGCTTGGACTATCCCTTCCTTTAACTTTATAAAGCTTTAAGAAAGCTTTATATCACTGCAAACCCCTGGGCAAAGTCGCCATCGCCCAAGGAGGGGTCCTGCCCAATGTCCAGGCTGTCCTGATGCCCAAGAAAACTGAGGGCCACCAGGCCAAGGCCGAGTAAATCCTCACTTTTTTATTCTTCTCAAACTTCGGAGGAATGCTTTTAATAACATCCTTTATATCATGAAGTCGAAGGCTTTCATGGCTGGCATCCATATTTTTATTGTGGGTTTTTCAGGCTATGTGGCCATGTTCTAGAAGAGTTTATTCCTGATGTTTCGCCAGCGTCTGTGGCTGGCATCTTCAGAGGATGCTGACATGGAAGAGAGTGGGGTATACCATTCAACAACATCACAATATACCGATTAACATGTAAATCACTTCTTCTCAAACGACAATATATATACACACTCTCTCTCCCATGCCAGCATTCTCTGAAGATGCCAGTCTGAGATGCTGGCGAAACATCAGGAATAAACTCTTCTGGAACAGGGCCACATAGTCTGAAAAACCCACAAAAAACAACCTTTATATCATTGCACTTTAGGATTTTCTCTTGTTCTTTCACGGCTGCCCTTCCCAACCCTAGTCTTCTTCTGATTTCTTGATGGCAGCCTCCATTCTGATCAATGATGTGGTCCCAAACTTCTATCATATCTTTTTGTGTGTCTACATGCCTTCAAGTAACCTGTCGACTTAGGGCAACCCCACAGAGTTTTCTTAGGCAAAGAATACCTTGAAGTAGTTTGCCGTTGCCTTCCTCTGAAATATAACCTAAAGCATCTGGAGCCTTAGAATCACAGAATCATAGAATCGTAGAGCTGGAAGAGACCCCAAGGGCCATCCAGTCCAACCTCATTCTGCCATGCAGGAAATCTCAATCAAAGCATCCCTGACAGATGGCCATTCAGCCTCTG
Organism: Sceloporus undulatus; assembly: GCF_019175285.1. NCBI lineage: Eukaryota > Metazoa > Chordata > Lepidosauria > Squamata > Phrynosomatidae > Sceloporus > Sceloporus undulatus. Next base: position 9,265,751 of record NC_056530.1, read on the forward strand.
TTTGAAGACCTCTAAGGAAGAAGACTCCACTACACTCCGAGGGAGTTTATTCCACTGTCGAACAGCTCTTACTGTCACTTCTTAGGAGGCTTTGAATTGGGATTAGGCTGACTGATGGAGGACAAGGTTGATCTTCAAGATAACAGCTACTACAAAGAGTGAGCTGCTGATCACTTTGGGTCCCATATTGAAAACAAAGTGTGATAGATATTGAAAATCAATCAATCAATCAATCAATCAATCAATCAATCATTATAGACTCTTTAAAGACAAACACATCTTAGCTAGCCTAAGATTTTGAAGATTTCAACCTGCTTAATTAGATTCATCCATGAATGGTCTAATTAAGAATGATAATTGTAAGCTGCTCAGATAGCCTTTAGGGCTGAAGGGCGGAGTATAAGTCCTATAATAAAACAAACAAACAAACAAACAAATCAATAAGAACCCATGGAAACTGATGCCAAACATACTGTTGAATTATCAAGTTGCCCATAAGATTTTCCTATGACTGAATAACAAAGTCACCTGGAATACTGTGTCCAGTTCTGGGCACCACAATTCAAAAAGGACATTGAGAAACTGGAGCCATGTGTCCAAAGGAGGGCAACTAAAATGGTGAAGGGTCTGGAAACCGTGCCCTATGAGGAACGACTCAGGGAGCTGGGGGTGTTTAGCCTGGAGAAAAGAAGGTTAAGAGGTGATATGATAGCCCTGTTTAAATATTTGAAGGGATGTCATATTGAGGAGGGAGCAAGCTTGTTTTCTGCTGCTCCAGAGAACAGGACCTGGAACAATGGATGCAAGCTACAGGAAAAGAGCTTCCAGCTCAACATTAGGAAGAACTTCCTGACCATAAGGACTGTCCGACAGTGGAACAAACTCCCCCGGAGTGTAGTGGAGTCTCCTTCCTTAGAGGTCTTCAAACAGAGGCTGGATGGACATCTGTCAAGGATGCTTTGATTTGTATTTCCTGCATGGCAGAATGGGTTGGACTGGATGGCCCTTGCGGTCTCTTCCAACTCTATGATTCTATGATTCTATGAAAGTCAATTTCCCACCCCTTCCCTCCAAAAAAGTAAAATCTTGCATAAAACACAGTGTGATCTCCTCATCAGAAAAGACGGGAAACATCTAAAGAAGGAAGGGAGGGAGGTTTGAAAAGCAGGAACATATTGTTCCATTGTGACATGCTAATTGAGCCTTTTGGCTGTCGGATGGAGATGCAAAGATTCATGCGGAGAGACTGGTAAGTGACTGGGAAGCAGTAATTAAACCTTCGACAGGCATTTTGCTGATGGATAAATATGTCATTTTGCAAAACCTGTCAAGGTGGACCAACAGGACAATACTCAGCAGCTGGGTCAACCACTCCTTCCTCCCTTTCCTAGCATGAGAAATGAAAAAATATTGTTCTGGATTTAGAGGAAAGATCATATTTCTAGGTGTTTCCAGTCTTATTCACACACAGAGAGATGTGGGAGGAAAAAACGTAGTTCTTGATTTTGTGCAGAGACACGTTGTACTTAAAACATGTTCATCTACATAATCGGAACACAGTATTGGACTTATTTTATTTCACCAGTTAAGATACCAGTTAATTTGGCAAATGTGGATCGAAAAGGAGGTCCCCATGATTTGGTATGACTGTTTTAATCCTAGGAAAGGACAAAACAGGTTTCTGAAATGGGCAAAGAACTTTTGAAATGCACAAGGGAAATTATATAATTTAACCCTAGTTAAAGTATCCCTGAGAGCAGCGTGGTATAGTGGTTTGAGCTTTGGTCTACAGACTTTGGAGACCAGGGCTTGATTCCCTGCTTGGTCTACAAAACCCGCTAGGTGATCTTGACAGAGAGATCTTGTAGCACTTTTGAGACTAACAAAGAAATTGGCAGCATGAGCTTTCGTTGACTTTGATCTACTTCCTCAGATGCATTTTAGGAATCTGAGGAACGCGTCTGAGGAAGTAGATTGAAGTCTACAAAAGCTCATGCTGCCAATTGCCTTGTTTCCATAAGTCTCAAAGGTGCTACAAGATCTCTCTATGTACTGATTCTACAGACTCACATGGCCATATCTTTGCATTCTACCACTATGGAAAGCACCAAATTTAGGTGATCTTGGGTGAGTCGCATACTTTCAGCTCCAGAAAAGTCTGTGACAGGTTCACCTTAGGGTCCCCATAAGCCAGAAATGACTTGAAAGGACACAACAACAACAACAACAGAAGGAGCAAAATATATCTGGAGGTGTCTTGTAGATAAGACCTCAAACGGAGTCCATTAGGCCTCCTGCCTTCCCTCTTCCTCCATTTTTGAATCTCATGAATCTTATCAGCATCATGTCCAGAGAGACCTCCTCCATCTGCCACCACTTTCTTAATCTAATGTCAGGAACCTTTATCAAAGTCATAAATGGACCTCTGGCCCATTTTGGTTTTCTTCCACCACTTTTGAGCAGATTTGGTATGGTCTGCTTCCTGCCTAGAAAGCTCCAGGAGCAGAAAATTGACCTTCTGAAACCCACTGAAGTGGTCCCTTCCTGCTCTGAACCTACCTAAGTGGTCTACTCAAGCTTGTGTTGGTCAGCCTTTGCAAATAGAGGAGTATCATTAGAAATATGCACACAGAAAACACCATCAACATGTTCTTCTCCAGAGTGGACCACAGAGGACAGTGATCCACTAGGCTAAGACTCTTAATAATAATAATAATAATACTGTTTATTTATTTATAGCCCGCTCTTCCAAAGAGATCAAAGCAGGTTACAACAAAGGTACTACATAATGTACAAATTTACAAACAGCATCCACATAAAAAATCCATGACAATACATCAGAGTATTAAAAACAAGATAAAAATGACAAGGTTAAAAACCACAACAATACCTAGCTTAAAATGCTAGTGTAACGGGGAGAGAGCAGAAATCACAGCGTCTGGGGGAAAGCCTGTTGGAAGAGGAAGGTCTTCAGCTTCTTCCTGAACAGGTCAAGGGAGGTAACCAAGCGGAGCTCGCCGGGAAGACAGTTCTAAAGCTGCGGGGCCGAGTTGGAAAACGCCCTCTGTGCAGTCACGGTGTACTTCGTATCAGGAACCCTCAACAATTGCTTCCTGGCCGATCCGAGAGCGCGGGGCGGATTATATGGGGAGAGGCGGTCCTCCAAGTACCCTGGGCCCAAGATATTTAGGGCTTTATAGGTAATAACCAACACCTTGTATTGGGCTCGGAAGCGAATGGGCAGCCAATGAATATCTTGCAAAATAGGTGTTATGTGGCTAGTCCTGGAGCATCCAGTGACTAACCTAGCTGCCATATTCTGCACTAATTGAAGCTTCCGAGTTTGGTACAAGGGTTGCCCCATGTAGAGCGCGTTACTGAAATCCAATCGAGAGGTTACCAGAGCATGTACCACCGTTTCAAGATCCCCCCGGCCCAGGAAGGGTCGCAGCTGGCGTATCAGCCGAAGCTGATAACAAGTGCTCCTGACTGTCGCATCCACCTGAGATGTAAGGTGGAGCGACGAGTCCAGAAGCACCCCCAGACTGCTCTTGTTCTAGCTCAAGGTAGACCTCTTCCTTCTTCTTCATCAATCCTCAAAGCAATTAAAATAATCTTATATTACCATTTAGCCTTTGCGAATAATGCCACTTAGCTTAGCAAATGCGCTCTTTGGGTTGGCTGTACAATATTTCCAGTAAACAGCATATGACCATTAAGCAGCTAGCAAACAGAGTCCAATGGAGTGGCCTACATCCAATGACTACTGCCACCTAGAGGAGACCCATTCCATCAACTACCAAATGGGAGGTCACTTATAGCTCCGTCATCCAAAAATGACTCATTGTAGCCTTTGATGCAAGATACCAGGCTGCTGCCACACTGCAGAATTAATGAGGCTTGACACTGTTTTAACTGTCATGGTTCCTATGTAATCATGGGATTGGTAGTTTGTCATGGCACCAGAGTGTTGGGAACTCCTTCTTTGGTGGTCTGTAAACAGATGCTGGATAGCCATCCATTGGGAGTGCTTTGGTTGTGTCTTCCTTCATGGGAGAATGGTGTTGGACTGAATGGCCCTTGGGGTCTCTTCCAATTCTATGATTCTATGATTCTAATGTTGGGCCAGAATCCTCTATTATGGTCTATGTGCCATATAATTAGCGACATAGCAGAGGTGATAAGAAACCCTTGCCCAGTACATACCGGCCCTTTAAGATGCCCTCGTCATGTGCTAGGGTTGCCTCGGGGTGGCACTTCCACACACCCCTCAACCCTAGCACGTGACGAGGGCATCAAAATGGCGGTACTCTGTAAACACGGGCGCCACCATTGTTACGCAAGCGCCATGTGGCATCTGTACGGCGCTGTGCGGCACTTGCATAATGAGTGCAGCAGTGGTGCACTGTGGCGTACTCATTACACTGCCACCGTGGCGTAAAAAGAACCCGCTTTTTGCAGGTTTCTTTTCCGCCGGCGGAAAGACTTGCCATTTGGCGGCTGAGGCTTCCCTCCGGCAGAAAACCAGGCGCTGGCAGGCTGCCCTTTTTGTGTGGTCTGTACCCCACCCCTGTTAGTGAATTGTGAATGTGTGTAGTGGAATGCTGGTAAGAGTGACCCAATGTACATCAGTGCTTCTTATTGGATGTACAATGGGATCAGTGAACAATGGGACTGATGCACAATGGTCACATTGTGCATCAGTCTGAATGCACCTCAGCCACTTTGTGGACCCACCTACAGTACATACTCCAGGAAAATTTGGAGGCCTGTATCCCCAGCACAAGCTCTTGCTCTATCTATCTACTCTATCTATCTATCTATCTATCTATCTATCTATCTATCTATCTATCTATCTATCTATCTATCTATCCATCCACATACGTTTGTGTGTATGTGAATATGTGTGTGTGTGTCTGAGGCCTCATTCCCACTATGTTTTAAATTGGCTAGCAAACCAGTTTGAATTAGTTTAAATGACCCTGGTTTGCACTTTAACCAAATTGCTGAGGTGGTTTGGAGAGGGGGGGCATGCGCTAGATCCATTTAACCAGCCACTTTTTGACACTGATTTTTTTCCATGTCTTTTTTACCAAACCAATTCAACGCAGATGTGGATCAGATTCTGTTTTCACAAACTGAATTTAAGAATCACTTCGGTGCAAGTGTGAACCAGATGTGGATCAGATTCAATTTATCATGACATGTTAAGGGATCTCCAAGTGGGCATTTTTTTTGTGGCAGAAATGATAACCTGTGCCCACCCACCTTTGGCAGAAGTATGTAAATGTGATTCCAGTGATGGACAGATAAAAATAATAATAACCTGCTGGAAACGATTCTTTTAAAAGCGATTCATTAGTCAATGTGAACCACAAGTGGGTTATCTACCTCAGGAAACGGTTTAAATAGAATTGATTCATACGTCGGTGTGAACCACAAGTGGATTATTTTAATGCCAGAAAATGTGACTGGGGCAAATGTAGTGTGAACCACCCTCTGATGTCAAATTAATCCATCGATTTGGATTGTAAACCGATTTGTTTGTAAGTGGGAATGAGGCCTGGGTGTGTGTGTGTGTGTGTCCCAGATGCTGTATTGGGGGGGCACAGGGGCCATTTTAAGTTTTATTGGTTTTAATAATTTGTAAACCGCCTTGAGTCCCATTATAGGGTGAAAGGTATCATATAAGTGAATCATCATCATCATTATCATCATCATCATCATCATCATCAATCAGTAACAATGATTGACAATATAATAACAGCAATTAAGACTAAACATATCAAGCCCTGTGCATGACTAAGAACAAGTTAATCCTGCAGTAAGGACTGTGGGCACTAGGTGGTGCCATTCTCCCACTAGTATGTTGTACTTCTAGGCCAGCGAATGCGCCGATCTCTAGAGAAGCTGGAACATGAAAGGAGGGGCCCTTATCATTTACTAGGGCCAAGGCATGGCTGTGATGTGTCTGGCTAGTCTTTGTCTTAGATGCCGAAATACTTAAAATATATTCAATGACAACACTTTGATTTTCCTGCCACCCAGCTTATGTTTTCTCTAGCCCATCTTATGAAATACTTTCTTGAAAAGCTTCCCTGCCTTTCCATTTGCATGGAAGTTACATCTTCCATTTACCACAGTAGCATTTATAGAGTGGCAGGGCAGGAAAGGAGCTCAAAAATGTCCTGATCCAACCCGCTGTGCCCAAAGCATGTTCTTCCACTCCGCCCAGAGATTGATAGCTTGTTACTTCTCAGGACACACCTTCCACCAAGAATTAATGCTCTGTGATTTCCCAGAATCCATCCTCACAAGAAGCTCCTCCAATTTCATGGTTTTCAAAGGATATCTTCACCCTGCCAAGAGGTATCATATAAGGTGCAATGGAAGGCTTTGGGAGAGGGCCTTCTTGGTGGTTGCTCCCAAACTCTGGAAATCCCTTCCTAGAGAGGTTAGACCAGCACCTTTCCTGCTATCTTTTCTTACCAATATATTTCTTACCAGTATCTTTTCTTACCAAAAAAGCAGACAAAGACCTTTATGTTTCAGTAGATCTTTGGGAGTCAATGTGGTGTAGGGGTTTGATTGTTGGATTATGACTAGGGTTTGAAAATAGGACAGTGCCACCTAGTGACTAAACTATAACCTATAAAGTAAACTATAAACTAAGCTGCTTTAGTCAGGCCTCACCTAGAATACTGTGTCCAGTTCTGGGCACCACAATTAAAACAGGATGCTGAGAAACTGGAGCGTGTCCAAAGGAGGGCCACCAAAATGGTGAAGGGTCTGGAAACCATGAAGCCCTATGAAGAAAGACTTAGGTAGCTGGGTATGTTTAGCATGGAGAAGAGATGATTAAGGGTGATATGATAGCCCTGTTTAAATATTTGAAGGGGTGTCACATTGAGGAGGGAGCAAGCTTGTTTTCTACTGCTCCAGAGACTAGGACCTGGAGCAATGGATGCAAGCTCCAGGAAAAGAGATTCCACCTAAACAGTAAGAGCTGTTCTACACTGGAAGATGCTGCATTGAATGATGGTGAAGTCTTCTTCTTTGGAGGTCTTTAAACAGAAGCTGGATGACCATCTGTTGGGGGTGCTTGGATTGTGAGTTCCTGCTTGGCAGGGGCTTGGACTGAACGACCCTTGTGGTCTCTTCCAACTTTGTGACTCTATGATTCTTTGATATAATGATACTACCCACATACAAATTTAAGAAATTAAAGTGGTTGGGGAGAGGTGAATACCACATTTTAAGAAGCAAACAAGAAACAATTTCAGCTGGACATTGGAATTTTATTGTTGTGCACAGAAAGTGAAAAAACAAACAAAACAGATACAAAACCAGCATTGCAGTACTAAGGCCGGTTCGGCTTTGGACCAGTAACATTTGTTCACACTTCTCCAGTGGGCACGGCCTTCTGGTTTCCAAATGGAGCCATGGAAAGAGAAACGGTGCTATTGTTTTCAGAATCTACAGGCTATTAACTAGGAGAAAAGATTATTGGTAGGATTGTTTTTGCAGTTTGATGTCTGTTTTGAGAGCCAGCTCAACTCCATGTACAGTTTTTGTTGTTCCATTGCCCTAAATCTGGGGCGGCCAAAATGAGGACCACATGTGGCCCCTGGACCCCGATTTTGCGGTTCTTGAAATGCCACGACAGTCTCCCAACCATTGCATCTTTATTTTTACATTTGTGACGCGATTTTTGACCGTATCTTACTTAAAACTCTAGGTGGGCACCCCAAACATGCAACCCCCACCAGTGCCCCCCAGTACTCCCAGTCCCCTCAAATACCCCTCTTTTTATCCTTCTCAAAACAGTGGTAGGAAGTGATGGAACTTCCATTTGACATTTTGAGAAGGACTCAATGAACATAGAGGTATTTCAGAAGAGCTTTTTGGATATGTGTGGCCTGCAAAGGAGGAGATTCGGAGATTTGACCCCCTGGTTGCTGTGCCCGCCCTGCTATAAATAGTAGACCTCTGGAATCTGAACAATATGGGTTTCTAGAATTATGGCTCATAAGAGACAATAATTTCTTAAGCCACCATATACTTTTTTCCTGGATTTCAAAGGCAAATCACTTAAGGGGTCTATTTTTATGTAAAGTGGTCCATCGAATAAGTGAATACACAAATAAATAAGGTCAAATTTTAACAGCTGTGGTGCACCTGCCAACCCTCCTCAATGGTGGATGAATGCACAGGCTGGCTGTAATAGCTTTGGCTTTGCACATAGAATCATATAGAGAGGCGATGATCGAGAGCAGATCAGTGCATCATACAGACTAATCTTCCTCTGCATACTCTTGAAGGTCTTGCTCAGGGCTCAGCGCATACCCCTCTTCCTCCTCTACCACATCCACCTGAATATGAACCCCATGGCTCCGCACATACTCCTCTCCCATAGGGTTGGCATCCTCCGGAAGATCTGCTACATGTTTCAGAGCACACTGATCTTCTTCTTCTGGAGGAGCGACAGCCTGGCTCAGAACATACTCCTCTTCTTCCTCCTCCACATCCTCCTGATGTGCTCCCACATGGCTCTGCGCATACGGATGCCCCTGAAGTTTGCAGCCCTCTTGAAGATCTGCACCCTGGCTCAGAACATACTCCTATTCCTCCACATCCTCCCACTGAAGCAGACGGCTGGGCGCATGCCATGCTTCCACCTCCAGCACCACATCCTCCTGAACCTCCGCAGCACGATCCATCGACTGACTCTTCGTTGGTGTAGACTCCACCGGTATTTCCATCACAGGAATCGCCTATCGGTCTCCCCCAGTAGTCGCGGGGTCCTCCCGAGGGGTTGCGAAAACCACATACGAGTCTAGGGTTATATTCTGATCTACACGATGAGTTGCGGTAGCCGTAGCATCTGTAATTGTGGCCTCCCCTTCTTGGCACGTCACATCTCTTGTCGCAGGATGCACAGGCGGTGTTTACTACATAGCGGAATGGTTTACGACGGTTGTCCAGCCAGGACCCTGCAGGGTCATACCATGTCGAGTTCAAGTTGAAGTAGGGCTCTCTCCCAGCAGCGTAGATTCTTCGTCTTGGCATTGCGGAGGGCTCTAGAAGAGCGGAAAGCAAAAGCACACGGTCACAATAAGAATTTAAATGGGACTTGGTCAATCTCAACAGACCTAGCATTTTTGCATCTCTTATGAGAAAATGTACACCTCACTTCTGAAGAATTCACACATTTACAAGGCTGGAAGGGGGCATGTCTACATGGGTCAATTCAAACTGTTTACCCCTGTTCTCAGGGGGGCCACTCTACATGATATGGGGCCAAATCTCCTATTTGAGTGCGGACATTTAGTTTTTTTTCAAGTTGCAATACTTAGAAAGTCTCACGCATTGACTCAATTCATATTTACATCTGAGAATACGAAGAAACCTTTTTGAATGACATTTTTTTCTAACATCTTTATCTATCCCTGGGAGGTCAAGCACTCCTGTCTATCTAAGTGAGTTTAATAAAACCCATAATGCTTGAACATCTGTGAAATATTACAGGCATTTCATGCCTCAAAACTATGGACTAATAGTCAAGGTAAGCTTGGATGCTTGGTTGTTCCATTTGTCTTTCTCTGCAAGCTTCAATCCTCTGTTTTTCAGGTGATAACACCCAACACTTTTTTCCTGATTAAGTTCTTTATACAGTATTCAACTTAAATATGGGAACAATATTTTTAATGGTCAAAAATGTATTTCCCCAGTGTTAAGAATCCCTGATGAGAAGAACCCTAGATTTATGACTTGTTGTCATTCAAGACTTAGTTTCTGCAAAATTCACACAATATTATTTCCTGTGCAGAAAATATTGTAGAAAAATTCTGTTTTCTATGCAATACAACCACATTTGCATTTTGCAGAGAATAAGTCTGGAACAGTGAATGGGTCTTTGAAAACCATGCAGTTTTCACCAACTTTCCTTTGGCCAAAAGAACATTGCTAAAAGTACTCCTTCAAGAGAAAATTAGCAACGAATTATGCCCACGATCCAAGATGTCAATCCATACCAGCAGACAAGCTGTTGCCCACATTACATGTAATGATGGACACTTCATTGAGAAGCTGAAAGAATTTTAGCCTCATTCCCACTTACAAAAAAAGTGGGTTGTGATCCGAATCGATGGATCGATTCGACAGCCGAGTGTGGTTCCCACTACATTTGCCCTGATCGCATTTCCCCCCTGTAAAATAACCGTCTCCACGAATTCACTAATGATTCATGTTCACAAGTTCACATTCACGAATGATTCGGTTCAAAATGGACCGGCTGGCTGAAGGGCAAATTTAAATCGATTCCGATCCGTATCTGGTTCACTCTTGTGCAGAATCGATTTATCCAAAAAGACACGGAAAACATCAGTGTCAAAAAGATGTGGGTTAAATGGGTCTAGCGTGTGGCCCCCCTTCTCCGAATCAATTTAGCAAATTGATTCAGGTGGGAACCAGGGCCATTTGAACCGCTTCAAACCGATTTGCGATCTGGTTTATAAGGTAGTGGGAATCAATGTAGGACTACCACTGCCCCCTCCCGAATTCGTCCCTTCTCGCTTGCTGCCCCTTACTCCTGGAACCTTCTTCCCCCACATGCACACCTCATCACTTCTCTGCCCAGTTTCAAAACTGAATTAAAGACTATATTGTTTAGAGAAGCATTCCCAGAGGTGAAGCCCCTCTCTGACCCAGGAAGCCTCCTTCTAACCATCCATCAAGAAGCCAAGCCCTTCCTCCAGTCCATCTGCCTTGGTCCAGGCCTCGGAGGTGGAAAAGATCTGCTGGACCTGATCCTATTCCCCACCACCACTCCCTTCTCCTTTTGTGTCATGTCTTTTAGATTGTAAGCCTGAGGGCAGGGAACCGTCTGACTAAAAAATTGATGTACAGCGCTGTGTAAACTTACAGCGCTTTATAAATAAAGGTTAATAATAATAATAATAATAATCAGGCCGTCAACGAACATCCCATTTTGTCACAGCGGTTCAACCGATGTTTAATGGTAGCGGCATTTGTAATAACGTTGCTATGCTTTTGGTTTTTGAATGGATGTAATAGTCTGTAGCTTTGTCTCCAGTATCTTAGGTTCCATCATGACCAATAAACTCAGCCTTGAAGTTCATAAGCAATTCTTTCCCACGGTGTTTTACTATGAGTCACTGCCCTCAACTGCCCTTAAGGTCCACAAGCATTTTGTGTCGTTGGACGTGGCCCCAAAGAAAACATCAAAAATCTTCCCATGTTGAAGAGTTATCTCCCTAAATACTAGGCTTTTAGCTTTATCCTCCTAAGCCCTGTTGTAAAACACATTGGATGCAATGTTGGCAGAAAGAGGAAGGAAGGAAGGCTGCTCACCATTATTGCATTTGGATGTGTCTCAAGTTGCTCTGCAGAACCCACCTGACTCAATCAATATATTCAAAATATAACTGAAAAAGAAACTTAAACTATGACCAGCTATATCAAGAATGCATCTACATTGTAGAAATAACGCAGTTTGACCCCACTTTAATGGCCATGCCTCCATCCTACAGAATCCTGGGGCTTGTGCTTTTGTGAAGGAGCAGCACTCTTTGGATGAGAAGGCTACTTCTCCTTTATGTAATGTACAATCAACTTTCTTCCTTGCAATCTTCTGTTCATCTAATTTTAACACTTTGGTCAAGCATCCAGAGCAATGTCTTTCAACCAAAACCTCCAGAAGTTTTGGACTTCAGTTCCCAGAAGTCCCAGTCAATGTGTTCATTATCCAGAAATTCTGGGAGTTCGAGTCTCAAGAACCTGGAGGACCAAAAGTTGAGAACCACTGATCTTGAGGAATGGTGGCAAATCTTTGTCCCTCCAGATGTTTTGGCTTGAAAGTTTCATTGGCCAGATTCAGCATGACCAATGATAAGAGATTGTAAAGGTTGGAGACCAAAATATCTGGAGAAACAAAAGCATCCCACCTGGCCCCACAGAAAACAAACTTGCTCTGTTGTTGATTTGATGACCTTTCAGAAACTGACAGATGTCTGTTTTATCAACTTCTTTGTTCCTATGGACCCTTTCGACATGCTACAGTTGTGGCGGTGGAGCCATATGGTCTAAATGAGTGCTGCTGAAAGTGGTGGCCTGTGGACCGGTGCCAGTCCATGAGCTATTAGATGCCAATCTCTGGTGAGTTTCCAGGATGGACAGAAAAATAGTCAATGGTGCCAGTTGCTGGTACAATGAAAAAGAAAGTCCCCTGTATCAGATAGCTTAAAAAATTCTAGTCAAGGCTACAGAAAATTTACTAGATATCCTGAACATGGAAGAGTTGAACCTGAAGATATCAGACATGTAATATCTGACTTACCTTGCTGGGGAGAGAAGACAGCTGAGGGGAGGCTGGGCCGTTGAATGAAGACTCTTGGAAGGAGAGACTCTTTTTATGTGCCTTGTGTGGCTCCTCCTCTTGCTTAAGATGATACAGAAGCTTGAGCATGGTGGGTCAGGAAGCCCATGTCTCCATCCATGGTGCAGCATCCTTTGGCCTCCTGATTCCAGACACATTATGCAACCATGGTTCAATGGCTCGAGACACATCTAATTAGTCTTCTCAGTGACTCTATGATGTCGAGGGCAAAGCATGCTGTTCCTCAAAAGATCAAAGGACTCTGTGGGAATACTGCTGGACGCTGGTGACAAATGATTGGATAGGAATCATGATGAATCAGGGATGTACACTATCTCAGTTTTCTACAACCATGCTCTACAAAACGGTGCTGGGCTCTTATCCAAACCAATGTGTGATACCCAAGTGACAAAGATATTATTAATCTCAGCTCATGTGGACTGACAGTAGTCCTGAGTCTCATCTAATGGGGCTTGGGGCTTCTCTTGGATACCTAACTAATGTATCAATGTATCAGATGTTCTCCAGGTCAGCTTCCTCAACCTGGTTCCTTCAGATGTTTTGGATTCCAACTAACATCAGGGGCTAATGGTTCAAGATGGTGGGTATTGAAGGCCAACAACCTCTGAAGAGAGGACCCAGGTTGGGAACCTTCAGAATTTAGACTAGGTGGGTGCAAGTATATTGTTACAGCTGCCATGAAGGGGCATCGTTTTGCTTTCAGATCAGGGCCTGAACCCCATTGTTAATCCCAACTGGATGCACTGAATCAGTGGACTTTCCTTATACACTAACTTCCCAAGTTATAACAAGTCCAGTGGGTCTACTGTGGTTGGGGCTAACAATAGGACAGTGTGGGAATTGTGTGGTCCTCCAGATGAAGCTCTTGATCTGCATCTCCCAGCATTACTCAAAACTGGCTATGCTTGTCATGTTTGCTGCAAGCTGCAATCCAAGAACATCCGGAAGGCCAGATGATTCCCATCCTATCTTTTGTCCCATCAAGAAAAGACCTGTTGAATCAATAGTAACTCTGTAAGGCAATATTTACGCAAGTTCCATATTTTCATTGAGTCTCCTCTGCTTAGAGTTAACAATAGTCCAGGATGTTTATTCCTCAACTATGTTTTTTTCTTTCGTGGGAGCACACATGATTGAGAGTTCCTGCATGGCAGAATAAGGTTGGACTGAATGGCCCTTGTGGTCTCTTCCAACTCTACCATTCTATCATTCTATGATTCTATGATTTCCAAAGAGCTGTCACATCAAACTACAAATATCAGCATTCCATAGGATGGAGTTGCAGCATTTAAAGTGGTGTCAAAGTGCACTATTTCTACAGGACAGATGCACTTTTGGTGAATCCTGGAACCAATCTCAGTGAATACCAAGGGCCCACTGTATGTTTATGAATTGTCACACATTTTGGGAAGTCTTTCTGCATGTTTTTAGAGCCAAAATGGCCCACAAATCACATTCAGTTTTACGTTTTGTGACTGGGTTTGGTGGGATTTGAGGGACTATGAAGGGCTTAGGAGATCACAAATACCAGGTCTAAGAACTGCATGCAGCCTATACCTTCCCCAGACCTAGATGGACAGATCTGTCCATTTTAGTTTTTCCCTCAATCCCAGATTTCTAAATCTCACATTCTTTCCACTCTGAACATGAAAGAAATTATCTGTTTACTTGTCTCTCTCTCTGCCTCTCCTTCTCCCTTGCTTTACTTCGCAAACGAAGATTCAGGAAGAACTCATGATCCCGTGCTTTCTACAAGCGCCTTGATGGACTAAAAAGGCCGATCTGAGATAAACAAGTCCGGTTGCAGAAGGCACAGTGGAAAGTCTCCTTGGGTGATGTTTCAGGTTGTGTTCTTTCTGCGTTGTCGTTTCTCTTCAAACTCGTTTTCGCTGTGAACTTTCAAAAAGCTGCAGCATCGTGGTTAGTGCGTCTCCATGCCTCCCGATGTGAGGCCAGGGCGGACCATTGTTGGTGACAATTTGGCCAAGCCTGAGATGTTGTTTCAGGAAGTCCTTGTATCTCTCTTTGGGGCGCCCCTCTTACTCTGACCCGTGGCGAGTTCACCGTAGAATACTATTTTTGGGGAGGCGATGGTCCTTCATCCTAGAAACGTTTCCTGCCCAGCGAACTGCGTCCTCAATAGATGGCCTCCAATGCTGGTGATCCCTGCTTGCTCAAGGACAGCAACATTTGTCACATAGTCAGTCCAGTGTATATTTAGAATTGTGCATAAACACGCTGATGAAAGCGTCAAGGATTCGTTAGGTGTTGGTGATAGGTTACTCAGTTTCAGCAGACCCATAGAGGAGAATAGGCAGTACTGTTTAATATATACCACATTCCCCCCAAAACTGAAACTTAAGGCAAGGCTCACATTAAATTTAACCATTAGCATTGCATTTGTTTCTCGTATCCAAGAACGTTTAATGTTGTTATTTTTGTTTTCTAGATTGTATGCCTTGGGCAGGTTTAAATATTTGCTAACTATTGTTTAATTTTTATAATAATAAAATATAATAATAATAATAATAATAATAATATAATATTTATTTGTATCCCGCCTCTCCCTGTATTGGATTGAGGCGGGTAAACACAAACAAAAGAACAATAAAAATGAAGTTGAATGGGAAAAAGATAATAACCAAAAAAGGGAACAGGGTTTAAAAAGCCCAACATTATAACTTGAAACACAGTTGAACTAAAAGCAATCACATACCAGGAATAATAAAATAATAATAATAAAATAATAATAATAATAATAAGAATATAATAATAAGAATAATAATAATTACCAGCGCTCTCCAATTCAAATCAAGGTGGGTTCCAAAAATAACAATATTACAATTACATTATTAAACATTATTAAAGCAAAACAAAAATTCAGTAATGATACACTAAAGCCTCTTTATCAGCAACTCTTCCATATTATTATTATTATTATTATTATTATTATTATTATTATTATTATTATTATTTGTATCCTTCTCTTTCCCCAGGACTAGATGGACAAGAGCCCAGCTTGTTCTCCCTTGGAAACCCATAAATGTGGATGTACTATTATTGAAGACGATCTGAAATCAAATCTTCCTCCATTCTTGGTTTCCATGCATTCCTGTTGCGTTGGACTTGGTTTAGTGGCTCAGGGATCACGCTGACAGGTCACTGTCCTCCAACATGAATCATCTCAAGCCTTTTATGCCCAGCACATGCCGCTCCTTAGCAATATAACAATTAACCGCTTGCACAAGATGTCACCATTGCAACAGATGGATTGGGTAATTGATGATTAAGGTGCATCAAAGCAGTTTGTGGTACAGATAAAAGTTGATTGGCTACTCTCTCATGAATGAAGCATGCGCATCATGTGCTGGGATGCGATCACCTATCGCGTGGATGCTATTAGCCACAGAAATTTCCGGTGCTTCAGTTTGACATCACTTGGGCAACATAGTCCATCACTTATTCAGAGGGAAGCACATTGGCTTCTTTGTAAACTACGGGATTTATTGGTAGGTTTACCTTCACTTCCATGTCTGAAGATCAGAACGTTCTGGAGCATAAATGGCCTCATCCATGCATAAGAGGCTGCAATCTGCAGAGGTTGTTGAAACTCAAGTTGTGGAGACGTTGAAGCAAAATACCAGAGATAGAATCATAGAATTATAGAATCGTAGAGTTGGAAGAGACACAAGGGCCATCCAGTCCAACCCCATTCTGCCATGCAGGAAATCCAAATCAAAGCATACCCAACAGATGACCATCCAGCCTCTGTTTAAAGACCTCCACTACACTCTGAGGGAGCGCCTTCACTGTCGAACAGCCCTTACTGTCAGGAAGTTCCTCCTAATGTTGAGCTGGAATCTCTTTTCCTGTAGCTTCCATCTGTTGTTCCGTGTCCTGTTCTCTGGAGCTGCAGAAAACAAGCTTGCTCCATGGGCTCAGTACCCCATACCAGGCCCAAGTATAACACATGACACCCCTTCAAATATCTAAGCAGGGCTATCATATCACATCTTAACCTTCTCTTCTCCAGGCTAAACATCCCCAGGTCCCTAAGGCATTCCTCATAAGGCATGGTTTCCAGACCCTTCACCATTTTAGTCGCCCTCTTGAGAGCTGCCTATTGAAAGCTGAGCATGTTGGGTTGCTATGAAATGAGGACAGAGATGGCCATGGCATGCAACTGGGGTCGAGCAACTGGAATAGAGTATCCCAGTTGGCTGGTTGGTTGCCTAAGTGGACCACTGAACTCCGATTCATTTTGATCAACTGAATCCAATGACATTTGGTTGCTTGCCCCTTTGGCATTTCATCATTTCACACGGTCTTCCAATATGAATCGATCCACACACTACACAAGATGGATGAGGAGTTTATTTATTGATTTTATTTATGTTCTACCTTCCTCCCAAGATGACAAAGTAAGTTCAAACAAGATAGCAAAAACAATATGATATATATATCATTAAACCATTGACCCAATTAAAACACTATATTCAAAACGTTAGTTTAAACGATTACAAAACTAAAATGCATTTCCATGTTGAGTCTCTCTAAATGTTTAGGACCAGAAGTGTCTAGGATTTTAGATTTATCTTGTTGGATTTTGGAATACCTGTATTTGCATATATGTACATAATGGGACATCTTGGAGATGGGACCCAAGTCTAAAGACAACATTCGGTTATGTTTTTTATACAGCTTATATACAGCCTGGAGATAATGTTATACGCATTATTTTTTAAAAATGATTTTGTACATGAAGCAAAGTTTGGGTACATTGAACCATCAGAAAACAAAGGTGTCACTATCTCAAATGCTCAGGTGAAAAACGTTTGGATTTTGGAGTATTTCGGATTTGGAGAAGAGAAGGTTAAGGGGTGAAATGATAGTCCTGTTTAAATACTTGAAGGGATGTCATATTGAGGAGGGAGCAAGCTTGTTTTCTGCTGCTCCAGAGACTAAGACTCAGAGCAATGGATGCAAGCTACTGGAAACAAGATTCCAGCTCAACATTAGGAGGAACCTCCTGAGAGTAAGGGCTATCTGACAGTGGAACTCACTCCTTCCTTGGAGTGTAGTGGAGTCTCCTTCCTTAGAGGTCTTTAAACAGAGGTTGGATAGCCATCTGTTGGGGATACTTTGATTAAGAGTTCCTGCATGGCAGAATGGGTTGGACTGGATAGCAGTTGTGGTCTCTTCCTACTCTATTATTCTATGATTCTATGTACTGTGTATCATAAAAATCGTAACCATAGCATTACATTCTACCCAACCAGTTAAAAACAGAAGGCCCTATTAAATTAAAAAACTGGATTTCTGCAATGTGTGTTTTGGGGGTCTATGTTTGTGGGGAGAAAAAGAGGACCAAGGAGGCATGTATATTTTTAAAATCATTTTTATTGTGTTGCATACATAATTGCTCAGAGGGTAAGAAAGCCGAAGATGAATTAAATAGGTTCACACATGGAGTGGCCAATAAAGATCAATGTGAATTACATACAACGCAACGAATGCTAGGTATTGCCCCATTTCAGGTGGACTAGGAAATAGCTTAAGCACTACATATTCTACTTCTGTTTGCATTCATTAACTTAAATATTACTAATTCCATATTTCTGTGTGACTTGGAGTAAATGTTGTGGAAATTGTAGTGGAAATAAGCGGCATTAAATGCTTTCCCAACATCCGTAGTCTTGAAAGAGTCAATTTTAAAGGCAGGGGTGGAGATCGATTTGAATATTTGAGGTCGATATTGAATACTGAATATGGATCTGTTGACAAAACTAATTTTCTAAGACGCATAGAAAGCATTAAGGGTCATTTCAAGTTGATTCTGGAGATTAGTATGGGGCTACAATGAAGGACTGAATTAACAAACATTGTTAAGAGTACACAACTATGTTCTTTGGGAGGTTTGGAGGATAGTCCAAATTAGGAATGGAGAGAATATTAGAAATAAATGGACTCCAACATGTTTCTTGTGTGTCAGGAAACCTTGATGAAAACATCCCTGGATTGTCAGGAATCTTCACAGTTTAGGACTTATTCTGCACAAAATGTGCATGGGATATTTTTGTGCACTGGACCATATTTTCTGCATAAGAAATAGCATTTTGCTTGCAGAATACAACATGATGGTACAGAAATAGCTTTTCCGAACAGAAAACATTGCTTCTTATGCAGAAAATACTGTCCTCTGTGCAAAAAAATAAAGTGCACACTTTGTGCAGGGTAAAGCACAGCATTTTCTGCACAGCAAACGTCACCAGAAGCTCATGTTTCTGCAAGAGGATTTTGTGTCGAGTAAGCCTTGAACTGCGAAAAGTCTTCAAATTTGAATGCATTGAGGAAAAACATTGCTTAAAAATTATTTGTTGCTCCATTGAAGAACAAAGTAAATAAATAAAAATGTGTCCTTTGTTCAAGCTGGTCCAAACGCTGTTGTTGAATGCTGTATCGACACATGGATGCATCTCATTGATGTGGAGGGTGCGCTCTTGCTGGTATCCAGGCCTACCGTCATCAGGGCCACAGAAAGCACTTGGTTGTGTATTTGTGGTTATGATAATTAATTCTAGCCATAAACTGCTTTTTCAAAACAAGAGCATAAGGAATTCATCAAACAGGTCCTCATGTCTCATGGCTGGATGGCCATCTGTCGGGGATGCTTTGATTGAGAGTTCCTGCATGGCAGGGGGTTGGACTGGATGACTCTTATGGTCTCTTCCAACTCCATGATTCTATGATTCTATTCTATGATTTTATGATATAGAGATATTGTTCAGGAAGAAGAAATCAAGGAAACAATTTTTTCCCAAGACAGATTAAGCTCTTCTCGTCATATTCTTCTTTCTCAGTAGCTACTTCTTCAGAAATCCCGGCACGCTGCACACTTGTGTCTTCTGGCAGATCCCAGCTCCTCCGATGGCTGCGTAGCCTTGATGGCCTTGCAGGCCGCCTTGTTGGGTTGGTGAGCAACACCGCTGAAGAGGCGCACCGCCTTGCTGAGGGAATGGGCTGCACGGTTCTGATGGACTGCAGCATCCCTGAACTGGTGGGCAATATTTTTGCTGGGGTGGGCCGCACTGTTGAATGGGAGGACAGTACTTTTGCTGGGGTGCGCAGCATTTCTGTACTGGGGGACAATACTTCTGCTGGGGCGTGCAGCATTTCTGCACTGGGGGACAGTAGTTTTGCTGGGGTGCGCAGTATTTCTGTACTGGAGGACAATACTTCTGCTGAGGTGCGCAGCACTTCTGCACCGGAGGACAATACTTCTGCTGGGGTGCGCAGCACTTCTGCACCGGAGGACAATACTTCTGCTGAGGTGCGCAGCACTTCTGCACCGGAGGACAATACTTCTGCTGAGGTGCGCAGCACTTCTGCACCGGAGGACAATACTTCTGCTGAGGTGCGCAGCACTTCTGCACCGGGGGACAATACTTCTGCTGGGGTGCACAGCACTTCTGCACTGGAGGACAATACTTCTGCTGGGGTGCGCAGCACTTCTGCACTGGAGGACAATACTGTTGGACTGGAGAGCAGTATTTTTGCCTCGGTGGACAGTACTGCTGAGGAGGTGTGCCACAGCATCCGACTCCTGCTGTTGGCCTCACGGAGTGGCAGGAGGACCCGGATGCACCACACGATGGTTCAAAGCAGACCGACCGCCCTCCAGAATAGCCCCCACATGGTTCAGACAGTACAGATCTTCCATAATCGTTGCATGAGTCCTCACAGCAATCAAATTCAGAAGCGTACATCTCCTTAGAATGTGGACTAGACCTGAGAAAATGATGCACAGGAAGAACATTAGGAAGGAAAGGATTCACACATACACTTTGAAACAGAATAGGGTATTGTTTCTAAGGATATATAGTGGTCCCTGGGTTAGGGGTGAAGGATCCCTGTGAATGTGGAAAAACAACTAATAAAATAGGTACTATTATTTTCACCTGAGAGAACACCTCTCTAGGAATCTCCAGGTCCTCAAGTGCAACTCTATAGTAAACATCTGCAAGACATTGATCATAGAATAATGTTGGAGGACCTACAGATGCCTAGACAAATGTTTTCTCTAGGAACGTCTAGGTTTTCCAACACAACTCTATGGTCAACTTCTGGAAGAGTTGCTCTGGAGGACCTATAGATTCCTAGAGAGAACATATTATTCAAATCCCCAAAAGTCAAAGCCACAAACGTGGAGGGTCAACTGTAAATATTTTGTTAATTATGTTCTTGGAGGCAAAACCAAAACCAATAGACAAAATAAAGGTTTGTTAGGGTCGCATTGGGTTCTAGTTTGTTTGCTTCATGAACTGAACTAATAGCATTTCATAGTTTTTTGTGGGTTTTTCGGGCTATGTGGCCATGTTCCAGAAAAGTTTCTTCCTGACGTTTCGCCAGCATCTGTGGCTGGCATCTTCAGAGAGGATGCCAGCCACAGATGCTGGTGAAACATCAGGAATAAACTCCTCTAGAACATGCCCACATAACCCAAAAGCACACACAAAAAAACTATGGATGCCAGCCATGAAAGCCTTTGACTTTGCATATAATAGCATTTCCCCAGACAACAAGGAAACCATAGTGTAATTTCCATTTGATTTTTTGCTTCTGCAAATCTTGCCCTTCAGTTCCCCAACCATAAATAGTGCACAAAAATCCAAGCATTTGGGGAGGCTGCATATCAGAATGGATTCGTTAGGAAAACTGGATTAACCCTAACCCTAATCCTACCCCTAACCCTAACCCATAGCCGGCACTTTCCATTTTGAAGGAGACACTCAATTTCTTAGCAACAGAGCATGGGGAAGTTGCTATTTTTGGATGACAACTTCCAAAATCCACATTGGCTAAAGAGATCTGGGAGTTATTGTTCAGATCAGGAATTTTGCCAAGCTCTGCTTTGATCAGAAAAACAAAAGGAATTATCACCCACAGCCATAACAGATTGATTCTGACTTACCGGTCTGGAGTATATCAGTAGAGGACTTCTTTAGTATAAGAGAATAAGAACTGATAGGCCTAGAGCTCTTAATATAGGTTTCCCGGGAACCTCTTGCTTATTGGTTGGCTCATGCCTTGATGTTCCAGTACCATGTCTAAACCTTGTGCTTGCGTGACACCTTAATTTGTCACTTCGGTGCCGCTTTCATGCTTTGCCAATTTCCTCTTTTGCATATCCCAAGAGATTATTCAGCCGGAGGCCAGATGGCCACAATCCACTCACCTCCTTTATGAATTTGCCAATGGGAAAGAAGAGAGATGATGACTGGCTTGCAGGTGCAAAGTGAGAAGGCTGGCACTTTGCAATTAGGATTAGAGTGAGAACTTCTCATTCTCATCCTAATGTTTAAGTCGCCTGACAGTGATGGCATAGCCAGCAAACTAGGGCATCATGGGGGAGCAGCCGGAGATATGTGAGCTGATGAGAATGCGTTGCCAAGAATCCTATCTTTGGGATACTAATATACTTTATAATTTTTAAAATGAGGGTGTCATATGCCTTTTTTAGACTACCATTGGCTATCTCCTACACTGAGAGCAAGCGTGGTGTAGTGGTTTCAGCGTTGACGAAAGCTACTATGAAAACCCCATGACAGGTTTGCCATAGGTCAAGATAAGTCAGAAATGGCTCCATGGCACACAGCAACATCACTATTCAGCTGCAATCTTGCTTTTGGACTTTCCTCTGTAAACACACACAAGTATATATTTCCCAAGTAAGAACCAAGTCAGAGACTGCATCCATCAGGTACAATCTCAGAAAGTCCAGCACCAGGACTAACTGGGGTTTGTGACTGTCCTGGCCCTCCTAGTCTGAATATGAGGCAAAACAAACCACCTCAAAATGGTGATGGCCCATTTTAATTTTGGAGGGAGGCCACAGTGGGCAAACCGCATGAAAAGCATGTTCTTTTTATGGCGCCCAGCTTATGTCACAGGTGCGGCATTGGTTCACTGGTGATGTAAGTGATGCGCAGTGACGTCTGTACATTGTACATCCCTTATGTCATCATGATGGCACTTGTGTGGATGGGACGCTGCCATGATGCCACCGCCTGTATGGACAAGGGTTCTAGAGCATACGGTTGTTGTGTGTTCTGGGAACTCTAGTATTGGCGGCAGCATGCTGCTTCGGACCCATCTATCCTGGGCTGATATTACTGACCACTGTATCATACTGTCTCTTTCTCCGACCCTGTGGATGTAAACTTAGTCTTTAGCCACCAGGCGGCACCCAAATGTAATATTATAGTGCCTTTGTTTTCATGCTGGATTAAATCTGTGTACAGCCATTGTTACCAGACTAGGATACAATCTGCAAGAACTGGAAGAACCAGATGTTTCCATTTGGGCTGCCAAGTGTGCGATGTCTAAAAGGCATTGAAAAAGAAGAGGAAAAAATGATTTGCTAAGATCGCAGAAGCAAAGGCAAGAGCTCAGAGGCCTGGTTTCCAGGAATGCGGTTTACCGCCCAACGTGGCAAAGTGACTCATCTCCATGTGTCTCAATTACAGAGCGCTTTCTTGGGATCCTCCTTGGTATGGCAGAAATCGCTGCCAGCAACATTTTAATATTATGAATATGACATTTGTTTAAGTTGCTTAGCAAGTGGACATGTTTCCTAACCTGCCTTTATAAGGGAAAGATGAAATTTTTGTTCAGGTTTTGGGGGGAAATGCATTAGAATTTGCAAATTTTTTCAAATTTCAAAGGACTAACATCTGAAGGTAGGAGAACCTCAAAAGGATCAGGTCCATCTATTCAGATTTAGGATTTCCAAATCTGGCTTTTAGCCCACGAGTCGGTGGTTCTTAAATGTTTGGTCTTCCAGATGTTTTGGACTCCAGCACCCAGAATCCCTGACTACTGGCTGGGGCTTCCAGGAGTTGAAGAGCAAAACATCTGGAGGAGCAAAGTTTGGGAACCATTGCTCTTGGTGTCCAACTCTGTTCATGCTGAATTAGAGTTTTGTTTGTTGCTGCTCCATGCGTTCAAGTCACCTTCAACTTCAAGCCACTCCAACTTTTCTTGGCTAGATTTTTCCAGACGAAGCTTGCCATGGCCTTCCTCTGAAGCTGAGAGAATGTGACTTGTCCAGGTTTCCCAATGAATCTTCCATGTCTGGGCCAGAATACAAAGCATGAGGTGTATCCACACTGCAGAATTAAAGCAGTTTACCTTCATGGTGTCTCAAGCTTGGTTTTAAATCTATATATAAATCCAAGTTCTAATTGCTGGGGTCTGTTCGATCTTTGTTTTCTTTTGGAATTAAAATTATGTTATCTTGGGTCCATGTTTGGGGGATTTGCCCTTTACTAATTTTGTTCATAACTTCTACTAACGGTATCTTATAGTATTCATTAATGAAACCATCAGGGCCGGGCAACTTACCTCTCTTACTTCTCTTTATTGTCTCCGATAATTCATCTACTGTAATTGGTTTATTCAATTGTGGTTTTTTTTCTGAACATCCATCAAGATGTTTTTGCTTATCAAGATATTCCATAATTTTAATTTTCTGGTCTCTTGTCTCTAAATATTTCCGTAAAATAATATATATATATATATGATTTCTATCCATTATTACTTTTCTTGTCTCCCTTATTAATTAATTTAATTTGTTTTATTTATATACCGCTATTCCAAAGATCATAGCGGTGAACAGCAAGTAAGCTAATTAGCAAGTAAGCTAATTATACTTGTAATTATTCGTTTCTCTTTTTTGTTCTTTAATCGATAAGATAATAATCTCCTGGGTTTGTTAGCGGATTCAAAGAATTTCTGTTTTGTAAAATTTAGGGTTTTTCCCCCCAACTCTTCCATCGTCAAGATTGATATTTGTTTCTGAATACACTTAATTTTCTTGATTATCTTTGTATTGTTTACATCTGTTTTTTACATGTTTTATCTTTTCGAATCCAAGCTCAAGTATCATGAGAGAATGTGAATTATTCTCCTTCTAGTTCCAAATGGATTTATGTGGTTCCTGCTTGAAATCTGGAAGTCCCAATGAGCAAATGCTCTGAGCATGCTTTTTTTTCCTGAGCTAGGAAACCTTTTATACAGTTTGGATAGTTCCGGAAATGCGACAACCTTTCCAACAATGCTGAGGAACAAACCTAACTTCATGGCCATCTATATTGGATTCTTCTAGGTTGTTCTGAGGTGACAACCCCATGATAGATTTTGCCCTGTAGGTGAAGGTGCTTTGCAAAGCCAGCTAGAAGAACAGAGGACCAATGGAGGTAAACAACTCAAAGGAGTGAGAAAACAGGTCTGTTTTTATTATGATCGTTAAATTCTGGAAAATTAAGTGCAGGGCATTTAAGGTGAAAGAAGTTTTCCAGGGAGACCTGCCCCAGGGCCTACGTCCGTTCCTATACCTTGAATCCCATGGGTAGCAACAACTAGAGCAGAACTACTCAACTGATGAATTGTAAATCAACATTTACATTTAGACCCATTGATTCAATGGATTTGCTCTAGCTGGGACTAACAATACAGGGCACTCTTTTACTCTGGACATGTGGGTTTGCAGGCCCTATAATTCAGAATGAGAATAGTCATCGTTTTCCCCTTCTCCTTTTACTTCTCCTTCTTCCCACTTCCTTTCCTTTAAAATAATTCTTTATTGGTTTACTGCAAGGCATTACAAGGAAGCAGCTTCATTAACAGTAAGCACAGTAACACAAGAAACAGGGCATGAGTTTTGGTATTAACAGAGAAAAAGGTATTGTGTCATGAACTCAAAAAGGTACACCGCAACGGATTCTAATACTGGGATAGATGGACCAGTTGCCCGCCTTTGCTTTAACCAAATACAAGAAGCCATGCTATTACAAAGACCTACCAATCTTGGCTTGAGATTCCAGTTTCTTACAATTGCCACTCATTGCATTTCATACGTAGTGAAATGAAGAGATTTGGAGATGATGGCAGCAATGGCCAACCAGCCTGTTGGGTCAGGACAGAAAACCAGGTTCTTAATTGTTTGCCTTTGGCAATCTCTTCTGCATGGAGAATTTGGCTTCTTGGTTCTTCCTCCCAGCACTAATACAGGATATTCTGGATCATCTGCGGTATCGGTTCAAGAATGTGGACTTCAAGATTGGATCAAGGAATTCCGACCGGAAGCCAGCGGACGGGCAGAAAAACAAACTGATTGACAAAGAAGGAATTCTCCATTCTCCATCCTTGTCTCACATCCTGGACTTAGACTTTCTGGAGCTATATAAAAAGGCCACTTCCAACCCAGAGGTCTTTATCAGTTCAACGTTTGACTTCTTTTCGCTACTCCTCCTTTTCTGAACAAGGTAAGTTGGGCTTTTCTTCTCTTCATGTTGTGATATGGAAGCACTAGGCACTGATACAGTCTCTTGTACAAGTGCAAGGATATTTCAGCTAAATAAAAATGGCACAGGCAGGAAAGATTTATTGTGTTTCTGAGCTAAGCTGCTGTGGAGGCCAACAAAAGGACTCTACAGATGGGGAGAAAGGGGCAGCGTGACGTTGCCCCTTTCTGCCCTGGATGGAGCTTCCAACTCTATGATTCTATGATTCTATGAAAAGGACTCTACAGATGGGGAGAAAGGGGCGGCATGACGCTGCCCCTTTCTGCCCTGGATGGAGGCTGCAGCAGACAAATACTGTGGCTTCCAGGAGGCTTGAAAAGAACCCTTTCTGCTGCTTGCATGGCACCATTGGCATGCCCATGAGCCTTGATGATGTCCATGCAACATGGCTTTGTTTGGTTGCTGCGTCATGTGGACATCATCATCATGTGCCCTGTATGGAGGGGGACACGCAATGATGGCGCCTGTGTGGTGATAATAGAGCTGGGCATGTATGGACACCCAGCCCTACTTAACCCTAATTTCAGCGCCAGGCCACTGCAAAGCTCCAGTCTTTACTGGACCTAGGTTTTCAGATATTTTGGGGAGCAATATCTGAATCAGAATCATAGAGATGGAAAAGACCCCAAGAACTAGAAGGAGAATAATTCTCATTGTCTCATCATACTAGAACTTGGATTCAAAGATTTGAATTACTCCGTTTGGCTGCAGGAGGGGAGAGGGAGGGATTCAATCCTAAAGAAAAACACAAGCCATATTTCCTTGTTAGACACTGGGAATGAGGTTTTATGGTCCACATTAGAAGAAGTATGGAAAGCCAACCGAATGTTTTATAGCCCTCATTCTATTGGGATTTGTCAGGAATTGTTTGCGTCTTTGCTAGGGTTGACCAAGTTGAAATAGCTACTCTTCACAGAGAAGCAAGAATCATCCCCCCCCTTTTTTTAGGGATGTGAAAAATAAAGAGAGAATTTTACATCACTAGTCAGAACAGAAAGGTTCCCAGTTACTGGTGGAAGGATACCAAGAATGGAAACCTTCTAATTGTTTCAGTGTCTGGGCACAGCAACCAAGAAGGTCCTCTCCTCTGTTTCCTCCTGACATACCCATGAAGATGATGGGTCTGAGAGAAGGGTCTCTCCTGAAGTTATTAGAGCCATGCAGGCTCATTCAAAAAGATGTTGTCCTTTAGTTAACCAGTTGAGATGATAAATTGTTCACTGCATTCTCTCCCTGACAAACTAGATTTCTAAATGGTGTGTATGTGTGTTACAAAAAGCTGTCAATGATGTGAGCCCTCAGCTGTAGCACCAACCAGAGATAAACTGAAACGCTTAATTAGAACCAGATGTTTGCTCAGTTAACTTATTTTCTAGCACTGAATTTTTAACAAAGGAAAAATATTGTTTTTCCCATGGGTTATCCTCCTCATTGTTTTCTACTTTAACCTTGTTCTTCAGAAAGTGAAGAAAGCATCAACATGGGTTGCTGCGGCTGCTGTGGAGGAAGCAATGGAGGAAGCAGTGGCCATGTTATATGCATGCCTGGGAACTCCTATGTCATGTCTTCTGGGTCTTCTGGATCCTCTTCATGCTGTGGATCGGGATCAGGATCATGTTGTGGCTGCTGTGGTTGCTGTGGCTCTTCTGGGTCATCTACCAGAGTTATGTGCCTCCAACCTCCGATGCGGTGTTGTACTCCAGTGATGAGATGCTGCATACCATATCAGTCAATGCAAAGCTGTTGTGGATCCATGAAGTACTGCTAGAGAAACCTGGATGATCATCTGACCATTAAGCCCAAGAAGTGAAGCTTACTCTGGTCGATCCTGGGCTGAGTTGGTTGCTCTGGCTATTCACATCCCTCCATCTTTCTACCTAGCTTACTCTTTCTCCTCCTTTTCCTACTCACTGATTATACTGTGGAAGGAAGGAAGGAAGGAAGGAAGGAAGGAAGGAAGGAAGGAAGGAAGGAAGG
>NC_056530.1:9293519-9305296 GCF_019175285.1 Sceloporus undulatus
GCCACCACTCATCACAAAGTATGCATTTATGCAACAGAATCATAGCACATTGATATTCCTTTAATTGCCATGGCTCCATCTTGTGGATGCTTGGGACATGTGCTTTGGTGAGGCACTTAGAAAACTCTTGCAGATAGCTCTAATGTTGTAGTTTATGTAATTTGACTAGGGCAGTTCTTCACAGATCTATCTGATGTGGGAAACCAGCAACAATGTTTGTACCCAGTGTGCCAGGGATTGGGATTAAATCTCTGGTCCATTTGGGTACAATTGTTTCTTTCTTTCCTAGAAACTTCCCAGATTGTCATTCATGGACCAGCACTAGTCCAGGGAACATAACTCTGACTACTACAGAATTCTAAGGCCGGGTACAGACCGCCCAAAAAGGGTGATCTGCCCGTGCTTTGTTTTGATCCCCGAGAAAGCTGCAGCAGACAAACCGCACAGCTTCTTTTTGCAGTGCCATTGTGATGCCGCAGTGAACCAATGGTGCACTCATGACATCACAATGACACTGTGATGTGTGGATGCTAGGTGCCTGTCACATCAAAATGGCGGCGCCCATCTGTACAGGGTGCCACCATTTTGATGCCCTCGTCATGTGCTATGGGTGAGGCATGTATGGGCGGTGCGCCCTAGGCCAACTCCTAGAATGTGACGAGGGCGCTCTATAGGCCCATCTGGATCAGGCCTTTGTCTCTTTCACCAAACGACAAACTCCATCTTCCTTAGGATGGAACTATGACAGTTAAGGTGGTATCAAAATCGTATAACTGTACAATGTAGATACACCTGAGGTGTTGGTTCTTCCTTTCTGAATATTTAGCAACTGGTGTGTTCACCTTCTGGAGATGTGGGGCTGTATCTCATCCTTTATCCACTTTTCTTATTTTACCATGTATGAACAATAAAGCTTGAAAGCATGACGCGCTCGTCTATGGCTCTTTTTGCTCATTCTGTGTTTAAAAAAAGAAGATATGGGCTGCAATTCATGACTTCCGTTTTGAATGCATCACCTGGAGTTGTGTGTGTTGTGTGCCTTCAAGTCCTTTCCAACATATGGCGAACCTAAGGTGACACTATCATGGGGTTTCCTTGGCAAAATTTGTTCAGAGGAAGTTTACCATGCTCCCCATAAGAGCATATGACTTGCCCAAAGTCATACAGTGGGTTTCATAGCTGAGTTGGGAATCGAACCCTCATCTCCCAAGTTGTAGTCCAACACTCAAACCACTACACCACACTGACTTCCAAAGCATCCATAAATGATATACATTCATGATCTCTACATATTCACAACCATGGCAACAGTTTATGCAATTAATAGGGATTGTAAAAGTCTCACAATCCTGGTTTTCCAAGCATCAGCTGCTGTGAGCGACAGAGGTCTATGCTCCTCCATTGGGATGTGGTAAACTGATGTTTCTGCTCCCTCTTGCAAGCAATCTTCATTGTGACACTCACAAGGAGGTCCAATTCTTCCTCTCACCAGAGATCACTAGAGGAACCAGGGTGGAAAAGTATGTTTGCTGCCCCCTTCAGTCAATGGGAGAACCTCTGTTGTTTGCCATAGCTGATACTCAGTAAAACAGGGTTTGAGATTGGTCCAGGAGACACTATTTTGTTAACCAAGTCGCTGATCTAGATCTCAGCCTTGCTTCTTACCTTAAGGTATGGAATAAGGGATGTTTGGTTACAACATTTAGCTCAGACATCTTGGCAAAAAGTACAGTGGGTCCTCCCCTTATGCGGGAATCCCTTCCAGATCCCTCCACGTAAGGGGAAATCAGCATATGCTGAAGCCCCATTGGGAGTAATGGGGCTTGCACCCGTGGTGCATTATGGTGTGGCGGCACACATGTGGCATGGGCATGCTCCCCATTACGTCTTCCAGAGTATGCAAGGGGCCTTTTCAGTGCGACTTTCAGTGCATGCTGAAAGCCACATATGGCACACCCATGTAAAACAGGGGCGCGCTGTAAATAAAAAATGCATATATTCCAGGAGGCCATATGTGGCCCCAAGGCTGTTTTTATGCCTTCATTTCCTTCAGGCTTTCCAGAAAAATCCACCTTTTAAATAGAGTACATCTCCCACTGCATACACTCTCTCTCAGGTTAACAAACAGAACTTTGTAAGGGAAATAGCAATATGTTTTGGTTTTGTTTGCTCAAAATTGCCCAAAAATTAAAGGGAGCTGTAGCCGAGGTGGCAGTTTACTCCATCGTCAATACTGTTAAATGGATGCTGGGATTAAACATCATCCTCTAGGCTGAGACAATATAGTGCAAAGATCTTAAGAATATGGATCTGGAATTTTCCAAATGTTTCCAAATTGTTTGCATTTCTGGACCCACCAATCAAAGAACTTAAGGCCAGCTAAGAAGTGCTGGGTTTTCCATTTTCTCTTGCAATTCGGGTATGAAGTAGTAATTACAGTGAAGACAACTCGGCTGCATCTAAAGACACCAAGTTCAAATCCACAATCCCAAAACTGGGAGAGGGAGTTGTCCTTCCTTAATTCAGTAAGTGCTGTATGGCTGCAAGGCAAGGAACTTAATGATTCGGCCCAGCAGTGCTTTCAGCTTGCTAAAATAGGTCAAAGAATACCTTCTGGGATCATTTGTGTAAATTTCAGGGTTATTACGTGAGATGAAAACCAAGTGTACAGAAACCAAGGCTGGGATTCTATTTGCGCTGGCAGCATGTAATGTTTTACCAGTATACCTTGGTCTGGGCAGCTGATGTTGAGGGCAAAAGTAGGCAGACAGGTGGCATGTCATGGAAGTCAGAAAGATAGAGTGGAAAGGGCACCTGGCCACTTTTGGGGAGCTGTTGCACAACCTAAATAAGAGGTTGGCAAAGGATGGTCCACAGCCACCTATGCTTATCTATTTATTTGATTTAAAACCTGCTTTTATCCCATATGGAGCTTTGTCCGAAGGGGACAAAAACTGACCATCCAAGGCTGGGAACACAAAGTCAGTCCCTGAATAAATAATCCCTTGCCCCCAAATGTGCCAAAATGCTCTGTAGAAGATATTGGGAGGTAGACATTTTATCCACATTTTGGTTCCCCTGGTCCATTTTAGCTGAGGAGAGGCCTTTATCAGAAGCAAAGAATGAAGACCAAGTGACTTAGGCCCGAGACACACCGGCCAAAAGCTGTGTGCCGGTGCCAAAACTAGGGTTCCAGAGTGAGCGGCAACCGCATGCACCGGAACCCAAGTCCGTACGGGCGGCGGCATCATGACGGCATCCTGTCCACATGATGACACTGCTGTCACGCACCGTCTACACGTTGCTGTGCATTGTGTATGTCATAAATGTGTCAAGGGTGCACATGTGACGTATACAATGCGCCACAATAAGAACCCAGAAGAACTGGGTTCTTTTTACTGAGGGGGTTATGCTGCGCAGTTTGGTGCCTGTGGCGTCCTTCCGCAGTTAAAATGGGAGACTCCAGCCTGCTGTTTTGGGGCGGACTGTACTGCCCCTTAAACACACTTTCTGTTGCTAAAAAGGTTTCACCTAGTGCTAAAATGGACTTGGGGGGGGGGGGCTAAAAACATGGCAAAATACTCCCACACATATCCCAGAAAGTGTTTGCGAAGAAAAAAGTCATTATTTTTGCAGTAGTGGAAGTATGGCCCTCGAGGATCTTCTGGGGGCAAATGTGGCTTATTAGTCTCCTACAATTGCAAATTTCCGGTCTAAATGGTTACATAAAAAACATTGTGTAAGGAGGTCTTGGGTATCTCCTTGTGCCATATCAGAAAAAGGAACCTCTGGTATAAGCCAACAAGAAGATTTCAGCCATTTTTTTAAAAGTAAGGAAAATGTTTACTAGATAAGATACCAATTATTTTGGATTTCCAAATGCCCATGACCTAGCTCACTACTGGAAATCAAGGATTTCTTTAAAAGCATGGCGAGGGTAATAAAAGGGGAAATGCAATGTCAGCTGCACTGCAAACAACCAACATGGAATTGTAATGTCCTCAAAAGGCCAACAGAGACATGTCTTCAAGTAGGTTTCCTACAGCTCTAAGGTCCTACCCTTGAGATGATCCTACTAGCAGATACAACTGCGGACACACATTTGAGCATGACAAATCGGATGAACTATTCAATGGTCTGCAGTCTCCATATTTTGACTGGATCAACAGTCAAACATTTTGACTGGACTTACATCAGTAGAAAGGTCATTTACATTTGGCATAAGCTACTGGTTTGACCATGGCATTGTAGCAGTAGAACAACTAGGTTGGCTCTAAATGGTCCTTAGGATACGCCTTTCTCCGATCTTTTAAGACAGCAGTGGGGAACTTTTGTTCCTCTCCGGATATTTTTTGACTACAAATACCACATTCCTTTACCATGGCTATGTTAGATCAGACTGAAGTGAGTTTCAGGCAGGCTGGGAAGAAATTTCACCGGACTCGACAGTGAAAGAAATGCTTTCACAACTTCTGAGAGTTGGAATGGTGGTGAGATGTGGGCATAGAAAGGCCAGCTTTCACAAGTGAGATGTAAGGGGAAAGTTTCTGGAGTCTCCGATGCGAGTCCAACATATCAAGGAATAAACCAGAAAGAAAAGGAGAGAAACACAAAGCACAAAGGAACCTTCTTATTTTATTGTCACGGAGCTTGAGAAATTGAAGGAACACTTAGATGTTAACAATATGTGAGATAACATACTTGGAGCTTTGTCACACTAGCGAGATCCTGCGGAAAAACGGGAGTTAAACATGATTTAAAGTTCATTCAAATTTAAACTAAACTTGCAAATCTGGGGAGTTTATCACACTTAGGGGACTGCCCAAGTGAAATAACGTTAAGTTAATCCAAACGCAAAGCGAAGAAAACCAGTTGCTTTTTTACTTTCGGGTTGTTCCGAAAGTAAAAAGCTGCCAGTTTTTCTCTGCTTTGCGTTCAGATAAACTTTCATTAACTGTGACGTCATGTGATAAACTATGGGCAATTCTGGGTTTTCTTTGCTTTAAATCTTGTTTAATTCCCGTTTTCCTGCAGGATGTCGCTAGTGTGATAAACTCCTTGGTTAACATAAAGCCATGAACAAAACTTGTTTCCTATCTTTAGTGGCATCACTAGGACTGGCATCACTTGGCGCAGTAACTCATGGCACACAGACACACCGATCTTCTCCCATCCCACACCAAACAGAATCCTTATTCATGTTCTTTGCACTAATGTTACACATAAATTGTAACTCAAAATGGATCCACTAGCACCTCGACATAGTAGAGATATGGTATAATCCACAACATGGCTTTATGCCAGGCTTTCATACATACTATCACTCTCTTCCAGTTTCCTATTTCAAAACACATTAAACAATGGAGATAAAATTCAGACTTCATACAAGGCCAACAGAAAGATTAATACCTATTTCTTTCCTTTGAAAGATAGGAAGAATTTTTCACCTGCAACATGTTCAGAATACAGTGCACCCGTGTCATATGTTGGTGCATGGTGTGTGCACCCATGGTGCATGTGTGCCGCCACACACTTCCGTGAGCACGACCCCCATTACTTGTAATGGGGCTCGAGCATATGCATTTTTTGTTTTACACGAGGTGGGTCCAAAATGGATCCCCCACGTAAAACAAGGGCGCATTGTATTATGATCACTGATGCTCACATTAAGTTTTGGTAGATACTTGCAGATTACATGCCCTTTTATGTCATATTGATGGCCTTTAGATATGGGTTCCCATTATATGCTCCATCTTTGGTCCTGGTTACAAGGTTTCAGTAATAATTGCTTAGTGAAAAAAATATGGGTTCCAGGCTCAATGCAATGCTTCACCTGAGCATATATGGCCACAGTATATTTGTTCCCGTTGGCAATATTTCAGCATGGGAGACCAGTGATATGAGTAGTGATGGAGAACAGGGTTTGTGACTGTTAAAGTGTTGGGTGTGGGCGAGATGTTGGTCTTGCGCACTGTTCCTTCATGGCCCCTGGATGCTAGTTTGTCATAGTAAGCTGGTGCTCCATTTCCACTAAACTCTGGGGCTATCCCAGTGTTCCTCCCAGTTCCCTGGTTTCCAGTGCATACTGGGGTATCATAGTTACAGTTTCTCATAGTCACAGTTCCCTGATTTTCATTAGCATTCGACTGAGAATTGTGACCAGAGGTAGTTGTCTCCTGGGATGACTTCCCTTCGGTGGCAACTACATTAATAGTCTCATAGTTTCTTCCATGATCAGAAACCATCTCCTTTGGAATGGGGTCTACCTGACCAGCTCCATGGTTATTGTTTCCAGAGGACAAAGAAGGACGGCTGCCTTCGCTCTGCTCTGAATGTCCTCTTTCAACACCATCCTGGTTTGTTGTTCCATCATGATGAATGTACGGATGGGAGCCTCCAGTATTAGCCACCCGTTTTGAACTTTGCTTTTGAATGATGATGATCGGTTGGGATCTGCAGACAGCTTTCATCGTTGCACGGCGTCCGTTTCTGTAACTGGGACCGTCCTTGCAATCCGTCCTTCCCAGTAGCTGAGATTATATCTATAAACAAAGAAACAATGTTCTTGAAGGGGAGAAAATGGAACGAGATTCCAGAACAAGATGGAAAATCCCTATGTTGCTGCCAAACGGTAGAATTAATGCAGTCTGAGACTGCTTTACCTCTCATGGCTCCATCCTATCGAATCATGGGATTTGTAGTTTGTCATGACACCAGAGTTCTCTGACAGAGAAAGCTAACTATGGTCCCATACTGACGGGCCAAAATAAAGCTGCTTTGGGTCACTTTGGGGGTATGCTGTTTAAATGATGCATGTGTCCTAAGAGTGTGGAAGCTGTGCTAAAGTTCTGCTTCAGTTCTTAGGACTGGATCATGGCTTTAGTGTGGCTTCTGGACTCTTAGGACGCATGCATCATTTAAACAACATACTTCCAAAGTGACCCGAAGCAGCTTTATTTTAACCTGTCTGTATGGGGCCTTTCTCACAAAACTACAAATCCCAGGGTTCCATAGAATTGAGCCATGGCAGTTAAAACAATGGCATACTGCATTAACACTGCAGTGTAGATGCAGCCTTGGTTTGAACATAGTTTATATCATCATCATCATCATCATCATCTGACCCTTTTTCATTTTTCAGCATTCAAAGTGGCTTATAAATATTAAAATACATTACAGTCATCTCTCTGTATTCTTGGATTCTTGGCTTGAAAATATTCAAAAACAAATGATAAAGAAACTGATTTTGCCATTTTATATAGAGGACACCATTTTACTATCTGTTGTATTTAATGCGACTTGAAGATCCATGGATTTTCAGAGATATAGCTGTGTTAGTCTGTGAAATCAGTATGTAAAGACATCTAAATATGAGTTACAAATATGTACAAAATTACAAAAACATAAATATACAAATATGTAATAGCATAAAAAAGAATTGTCAGAGAAGCAACGTTTCTGAGTGATGAAAGACTCACAGGGATTACAGCTATATGCATAGCGTTTATCCTCTATCCAGAAACATCTGAATATAGGTTACAAATAGTTACAAATTTGTCTAAAGCACAAATATAATAGTATAAAATGGCATATTAAAATTAGTCCAAGCTGAAATGTTTTTAAGTGATAAACGTTTCAAATACAAATTTGTATTGCATTTATCCTCTCGCCAACATCGTTTGTCCAACTCTTATGGCTGCGGCACAAACTTTGGCGACCTGGTATGGTCATATCAGGGTTAGTATCTGATAACATTGAGAAAATGTAAAAAGATTTGGAGCTGCCTGGTTGATCCCGAAGGATTGGAGAAATAATGTCAGTTCTTACGTCTCTGTGGATCATACAGTGCAAAAGTGTGTCTTCCACTGTTTCTGTCTCTCCACAATCACATGGACAATATCTCTCCAAAAAGGGTATCTAGTGGGCCCTTGTTATCTGCTGGGGTTTGAATCATAGAATCATAGAGTTGGAAGAGACCGCAAGCGCCATCCAGTCCAACCCCATTCTGCCATGCAGGAAATCCATATCAAAGCATCCCCGACAGATTGCCATCCAGCCTCTGTTTAAAGACCTCCAAGGAGGGAGACTCCACTAAGCTCTCCGAGGAAAGAGTGTGTTCCACTGTCGAACAACCCTTACTCTCAGGAGGTTCTTCCTAATGTTGAGGTGGAATCTCTTTTCCAGGAACCCCCGTGGATAACAAAATCCATGGATGCTCAAGTCCCATTTAATACAGTGGTATAACAAAATGGTGTCCCTTATATAAAAGGGCAAGATCAAGGTTTGATACTTGGAATTTATACTTTTGGGGAATATTTTCAAACCGTGAATGCTTGAACCCATGGATTAAAAAAAAAATCCATGAATAAGCAGGTAGGACTGTATTACAGAAGAAGGCAAGGACAAGAAATACATTTGGTATCTCCAACTTACCCTTTTCAGCAGTTGGTGGATTGCATAGAGTAGGGTAGCCAAGCCAAGGGACCGAGTGGGAGCTCTGCAAACATGAGAGGAGCCTTAAAAACCTCTCTGACCGTCCCAAACAGGAAGAGAGATATTTAAAGAAGAACAACTCAATGGTATGCTTTGCCAGCAAAGTGTAAGTCTAACTGCTGTCCCACCTTGTCTTCCTTGTTATTGTGCCGGTTGACTCAGTCTTTTCATCCCCCTCTTTTATTATAACATGAAATACTCCCTATGGAGAATTAAAGGCCTCTCTTCCACTTAATGACATGTTTCTCTACAGTTTATCGTACCTGCATCGCAAAGTTCAGGGCAACTTCTGGAAGCTATACCCGAGGGCATTCCCGAGCCCCATTTTGCAGGCGGTATTATTGTGTTGTTCACATGCCGTGCTTTGCTTGCTAGATTGAAATTTCCAACTGTGAAATGTTGCCCAATTTAAACAGTGTGGTATCACCCATGCGGGGACGGAAAGCACATTCACAATTACTCATCCTCATAGTAAAAACAAACAAAAACATGTTTGTGAAGTCAAAGGCTTCCACGGCCAGCGTCCATAGCTTTTTGTGGGTTTTTCGGGCTATGTGGCCATGTTCTGGAAGAGTTTATTCCTGACATTTCTCCAGTATCTCTGGCTGGCATCGTCAGAGAATGCTGGCATGGAAGAAAGTGGAGTATACACAGATTAAAATGGAAATCGCTCCTTCCTACTTAGAGTCACACAGTGTAAGTATGTATGTGTGTGTGTGTGTGTGTGTGTGTGTATATATCCCAATCACTTCCATGCCAGCATTCTCTGAAGATGCCAGCCACAGACGCTCGCGAAACATCAAGAATAAACTCTTCTAGAACACGGCCTCATAGCCTGAAAAACCCACAAAAAAACCTGTTTCCTGGCAGTCTGGAACTCCTATAGAGACGAAGAATGCATCAGTGAGAACTGTGTGCATTGTTTGCTATTTACATTTAACATTGAGAAGGGTTGCAGAGGAATTATTTTGGGGTGAAAAACACATCGTGATTTTTGCGGTGAAAAACACGCCAATGCTTTGTGCAGAATATGTGTCGCCTGGACAGAACTCATTTTTTTGCTCCTCAGGAAAGCTGTTTTCTGCACAGGCAACACATTCTTGTTGTAAAAATGTTTTTTTCCCCATCTCCACAGGTATTTCAGGATGTTTGAATATGGAGAGATTATTATTATTATTATTATTATTATTATTATTATTACAGTGTGCCCGTTCCATATGCAGACACACCATACACAGCTTCTGGTTTAAGCAGAAGCTGTGCGGCAATTAAATGTATGGCGCGTGCACCAGCGGCATGTGTGTGCCACCTCACCCCGAGCATGAGCCCCATTATTTGCCTTACGCGAATTGCACCAGAATGCAACACCAAAGAGAATTGCAAGGAGAACTAGATAAATTGTTAAAGCATGAGGGCCAGCAAAGCTGTTTCAGAAGAACAAGAAACCACAAATGGTTCCCAGCCTTTTGTCCTCCAGATGATTTGGACTATAGCTCCCATGATTCCTGACTGTTGGTCAAGTTGGGAGCCGAAGTCCAAAAACAAATGGAGGACCAAAGGCTGTAAACAACTGGCCGACATCCAAAGGAGCTCTAGGTTAGGATGACAAGAGACAATATCACGATAGCTGAAACAGTGTGAAGATTGCATGGGGATACTTC
The DNA here is from genome assembly GCF_019175285.1 of Sceloporus undulatus. Taxonomy (NCBI): domain Eukaryota; kingdom Metazoa; phylum Chordata; class Lepidosauria; order Squamata; family Phrynosomatidae; genus Sceloporus; species Sceloporus undulatus. The sequence goes on from NC_056530.1 coordinate 9,303,674, forward strand.
ATAATTCTCAATATCCAGGCATGCTGTAGGCTGAATGGTGGCGAGATTGCCATAACTGAGTTCAATGAAATTAGCCTGGAATGCATTGTGCTCTTCAGCAGTTTGGGAAGCTTCAGGCTGAACAGCAGAGAGAACAGCAAAGATGGGTGTGATGAAAATGCTTGGAGCAGAGACCAAACCCTGCTCCATAATGTTTGCAGGAAAATGGGTCAGGGAAGGTTTCCCCCTTAGGGTTCAGTAGGGGAGGCTTAATGGAAGAAGTTATCTTTTTATTTGGAACGATGCAACATTGGATAGAGACGCTGGCACGGAAGTCATGAGACCGACCAACGAATAGAGAGCTAAACAAAACTGATACAGCATTCTTACAAAACTAAACAGCAATGGCAATTTAACCAGCTCAAAGGAGAAGACAATAATGTAAACTAACCAACAATGAGCAAGTACCCATTCTAGAAAACAAATGACAAACCTGTTTTTTTAGTTACATGCACTACTTATATGTGCTGATTATCTATAGCTCCTCTGGGCAGAACACACTGAGCGCATCACTGCATATGCTGGATCATCTCCTCTGAAGGACCAGAACAGGATGAAGCACCTTGTTCTTGGTGTATCGCTTACTTTCTAGACCTCAGAGGAAATTTCCATCAGCCTACAAGCCTATAACATTGATAGGAATGGACTTGCGGCCAGGAAATCAGAAGAGGATTAAGAATGGGATGGGAGGCTATGAAAGAACTAGAAAAGAAACTAAAAGGCAAAGATATACAACTGAACACAAAGCACCAGTGATGCAAGTGTGATACTGTAATGTGCAAATGTGGTGCCATGCTTGCATCATGGGCACTAACCCCATATGGATGGTGCCGTTCAATAATGGCACCACCGGCACATACCAGGGCTTGGGAGCATGCGGTTGCTGTGCACTCCGAAGCCCCAGAATCAGCCCCAAGACGGCACTTCCGACCTGTCTTTCCCAGGCCTTAGAACCATACAAGCCATTGTATTCCCTATTACCATGAATAGATGTGAGAGCTGGACAGCTGGGAAAGAAGATAGGAAGAAAATTAAGTCATTGGAGATGTGGGGCCGGGGAAGAGTGCTGAAGATCCCATGAACAACCAAAAAGACAAACAAGTGGGTCCTAGAGCAGATCAAGCCAGAAATCTCCCTGGAAGCCAAGATGACCAGACTTAGGCCGCTGTACTTTGAACACATTATGAGAAGGCACAACAACACTGGAGTACGTCTCTCATTTTCCAGCTACTGGCATGGAAGCCAGATGAGGGTACTGAGAATGTATGGCACAGCAAAAAGCAGTACCAGGTCTAAAACTGATTTCCCATTAAAGGAGACGCATTAAATCAATTGGAAGTTGTTAAGTCAACCTTTGCTTCTATGGCTCTTTCCTAGTTCTGTGGCTGGCATTTTCAGAGAATGCTGGCATGGAAGAAATTTGGATACACACACACACACACACACACACACACACACACACACACACACACCGTGCAACCCTATATATCCAACTCTCTTCCATGCCAGCATTCTTTGAAGATGCCAGCCACAGATGCTGGTGAAATGTCAGGAATAAACTCTTCTAGAACATGGCCACATAGC
>NC_056530.1:9305306-9313540 GCF_019175285.1 Sceloporus undulatus
CCGAAAAACCCACAAACAACTATGGATGTCGGCCAAGAAAGCCTTCGACTTCACATTAACTATTTGTTTTCTATTGGGGATGCCTGAAGGCAATGTCTTGTTAACAACACTATAATTAAAAGAAATAAGGATGTTGGGCTACCTAGACATTGTAGTAGGATGACTGGAACTCTGTTGTTATTTGCTGTCACATTGACTTAAACCTATGTTGATTACTGGAACAAGAGACTGCCAAGAGTCCTAGTCAAGCATTGTCCTATTCAGCTCCTGCAAAGTCAGGGGCCATAGCCTTCTTGATGGAATCAATCCGTTTTTAATGTGGTCTTCCTCATTTTCTATGGCTTTTGAATTAGTCACATTGTTTCATGAAACGTTGCTCTTGTGTGCCTTCAAGTCCTTTCCTGCTTATGGTGACCCTATAGTAAACCTATCATGAGGATTTCTGGGGTTGAGAGTATGTAACTCACCCAAGAGCACGCTTTGGGTTTCCATTGCTGAGCAGAGAATAGAAACCTGATCTCCAGAGTCGTAGTCCAACACTCAAACTACTACTGTTGGCTGTCTTCACAACATACAAACGCACAATTATAGTATCATGGAAGTGGCCACTAAGGCCATCAAGTCAAATTCCCTACTTGGAAATCCAGCTAAGGTACTCCCAGCAAGACGCAAGATGACCTAGCTGGATTTCCTGCACTGAGAAGAGGGTTGGACTTAGTGGTCTATGCGTCCATTTCAACTAAAATGGTAAAGGGTCTGCAAACCATTCCTTATGAGGAATGTCTTAGGGAGCTGGGTATGCTTAGCCTGGAGAAGAGAAGAGGTGATATGATAGTCTTGTTCAAACATTTGAAGGGATGTCACATTGAGGAGGGAGCAAGCTTGTTTTCTGCTGCTCTAGAGAATAGGACCTGGAATAATGGGTCCAGGAAAAGGGATTCCAGCTCAACGTTAGGAGGAACTTCTTGACAGTAAAGGCTGTTCGACAGTGGAACAAACTCCCTTGGAGTGTGGTGGAGTCTCCTTCCTTGGAGGTCTTTAAGCAGAGGCTGGATGGCCATATGTCAGGGATGCTTTGAGTGAGAGTTCCTGCATGGCAGAATTGGACTGGATGGCCCTTGGAGGTCTCTTCCAACTCTATGATTCTGTATCATGAGACGATGTGACTCACAGGAAAGATGATAATGCATGGTCAAGCGGAAAGCCATAGGAAATGAGGAAGGCCACACTGGAGATGGAGATATCCAAACTATAACACCTTCTGTTTAGTAATTTTGACTGGGACCCAACGTTCCTGGAAAATATCAGGATGATTATGGAGCTGCAGGACAGTTCTGGGTCTATCCTAATTTCCCGTGACTTTCTTTGCGCCAATGCCTAGATCCCAATGCCTGGTTCCCTACAGATACAGTCGTTCCACTATCTCTTTCCTTCTTCTATCTTAGCTCGTAAAGCCATTGATTTAACCCCTTATTCCTTATTCCTCTATTGGTTACTTCCTATAACTCTGTGAGCAGAATATGCACTACTACTTTTTTTAAGGGGGGGGGATAATTCACCAACAATAAATTATGCAGAAGGCAATGGCAAACCACCTCGGAACAAATCTTGCCAAGAAAACCCCACGGTAGGTTTGCCTTAGGGTCACCATAAGTTGGAAATGACATGAAGGTACCCAGCAACAACCCTCCCCAAATTTGCTTTGATTCATTGGCAGGAACCTCTGGCAAAGTTACCGTCTGCATGTGATACGAAGGAATTACACACCAGTCCTGCTTGAAATTGCCCAAGGGACCTTTCCTTCATTAGAAAAAATAGGATCAACAGTCATAACCAAATTGGAAATTGGATTCTTGGAATGAATGTCAAAACTTATTAAAATCCTTTGGTGGAAGAAGCCATGTGAACATAGCACTCCGTAATGATTCATATAGTTCTGGGCTACAGGCATGACCTTGAGTTAATTCATTTTGGAAACCCAAGCTATCGATGGACTTTATTTTGTCTGCATCACTAACAGTGCCCTGTGGTGGTACCTTGGGATGATGCTGTTCGTAGTATCAGCCACACATTTTATGGCTTTGTGTCTTAATGAGCTGCATGACCCAAATCAACATCCATGCATGAAATAAAGCAATACGTAGTCTGAATTCTTCCATTGGTGCATTCTTCTATCAATATTCACTTCCTTTGGAAGCGATATATGGAGAAGTATAAAAGGTCCAATACCCCAGACCTCTTCATACAGTCTCCAGGTTTCTAAACCTCACCAGTCTACCTACAACTGAACAAGGTAAGCAGTGCTAAACTTGTGTCAGATTTGCTGCTATCATTTCAGTCATTCTGAATCTTCTTCTCTATATGTCCATCATCCTTGAAGTATTTGTCTCTATGTTCTAACCCTAAGTTGCTTCTACCTCTGCCTCATCGCTAACCTTATAGTAAGGTTTATCTTAGGATGCAGTTGTGTATGCACCTATATGGTCTTAGTGAGATTTCCTTCTGAATAGACGTCTATAGGGCTGGACTACTAATTATACATCTGAAGGAAGGATTATCTAATAATATCATGTTGGAATCAAGGCATGTGTCTTCTACAGGTGGCCTTCAGAACAGAGAAAGGGTCTAACGGTGGTGAGCTTCCACTTGTAGACATTCCACTGTACAACGCTTATCTTTTATCTTCAGGGTAGCAGATAGTGGGGCTTTCTATATTGCCCTTTGGGACGTCCGGAGGACATCCCTTTTTAAAAAAGGGGCGTCTCTTATAGACGCCCCTGGGCCTAGTACGGACTCCGTCTGTACAAGATGGCGCCGGCCCTTCTACATGGCCGGCGCCATCTTTGCGTATCGGACGCTGAGCGTCCGTACGCGTCGCGTCGCTTGTGACGTAGCTTCTTTTTCAGTCCGCAGGGGAGCCGTGCCGTATGGAGGCTCCGGCTCCGCCACGGACTAACTGGCAGCGGCGGTCTGTACCCCGCCAGAATATGGTTTCTTCCTCGAATTTTGGTGTCACTCTTCAGGCAACACAACGAAGAAAACTGAACTGAGTTAGTAACCGAGGATTCGATTCCTGGTCTCCAGAGTCCTAGCCCTTGGCATTTAGTTCACCATTTTCTTCCTATAGTCATGGGCTTAATCGCACTGCAGAAGCAATGCAGTTTGATACGGCGTTAACTGCCATGGCTCAGTGTTACAGAATTGTTGTGGCACCAAAGCAATCTGACAGAGAAGGCTAAAAATGTCACAAAATTATAAACCATTGGTCCACAGCAGTTACAGCGGTGTCAAACTGCATTATTTCAGCAGTAAAGATAACACCGTGTTCTGCAAGTATATCTACTTTTATCACATGGTTTAAACTCATATGATTTCTAAGCTTTTTGGTTTGGTCTGACGCTTGCCTCTTTGTATTGTGTGAGTATCAGTAAGAGCCTAAATACCCCCCAAAGTGTAGAGTCAGCCCAGGGGAATACTTGGATGAGAGACCATCAATGAATCTCAGGAGCTGTAGGCTCTATTTCAGAGGAAGGGACTGGTAAAACCACCTCTGAAAACGCTTTGAAATTCATGGGGTCAATGGGTAACTTGAAGGCACATACATAGACACACAACAGTCAGGAGTATAAAGCTAATTCCTTTTTTCCTTTCCTTTAGCCTTACTCATCCTTCTCAGAGATGGGTTCCTCCGGAGGCTGTGGATGCTGTGGACATAGTGGTGGAGGATCTTCCAACAATAATGGTACAAGCATAATTTGCATCCCCTGTAGTGGTGGTCACAACCACGGCTATTCCCATTGCCATGGCTCCCACTACCACTGTGCTCCGCACGGCTACTACTTCTCCGGTTGTTCTCAGAAGCGCCATTCCCGCTACGGATATCACCACTGAGCTTCCAGAAGTCAAACTCAACATGGTTGTCCCAACCTCTGGAAGAATCTCAGTGCCATCGACCTCTGTTGGAAGACCTGTCTGATGACCTCCTCCTTCTCCTCCTCGTCCTCCTCCTCGTCCTCCTCCTCCTTCTTTCACTTCTTCCTTTTTCTTTCTCCTCTTTGGAAAACTGACTCTTAGGTAGCAAAGGAGGCAGGTTGGCTTGTGTCGCATATGTCGGTACGCTTTTCTCTGCTTCCTGAGTGATGAAATTTCCCTGAACTTCTGTTCTATAAAGTAATAAACCTCTGTTATCACACTATTGTGTGTGTGGGAAGGTTCTTCAAAATGATGAGTGCCCCAACACTCATAAACATAACATTTAGCATACATTTGTTGGGTAGGATGGCACTGTTTGAGGGGACTGTTTCTCATCATGACTTGAGAGCAAGGGTAGCCCATTGTGCACATGCAGTGATTCATTATAACAATGGAATTCTTCATTAGTTTTCTTCTTGAAGGAAATAATGAGTAGAATCATAGAATGATAGAGCTGGAAGAGACCACAAGGACCTTCCAGTCCAACCTCCTGCCATGCAGGAAGACACAATCAAAGCTGGGCAAATAGCAAAGCGAGGCAACTCACCTGGAAGGCAGCCCTTTCCTACCAGTGCACCGGGTGTCACCCCTTTCTTAAGTATCACTTAGTGTTGTCTGCTCCCCTAGCAACTCTCTAGTGATGCCACCAAGTAGAGTACTCCGACCTCCACAACCTCCTAAGCAGTGAGTTTCAATGGTATAATAATTTGGTTGATTCATAGAATCATAGAGTTGGAAGAGACCCCAAGGGCCATCCAGTCCAACCCCATTCTGCCATGCAGGAAATCTCAATCAAAGCATCCCCAACAGATGGCCATCCAGCCTCTGTTTAAAGACCTCTAAGGAAGGAGACTCCACTACACTCCAAGGCAGTTTGTTCCACTGTCAAACAGCCCTTACTATCAGGACGTTCCTCCTAATGTTGAAGTGGAATCTCTTTTCCTGGTAACAGGATGACAAGCAGAGCTGCCCCAGCGCATACCCATAATCATCCCATAGTTACTTGGGTCAAGGACTGGACCTATACTGAGAGGCCTTTCAGTCACCTGCTATGTTGGTGATCAAACAGTTTTCACAAGGCTATACTGGATCAGTGGCATCTCTAGGGTTGGTGTCACCCATTGCGGTCACTCATGGTGTCACCCACCCCATTGACCTCCTTCTCCCATTCCGCACCTTATAGAAACCTTGGTATTTTTTTTTTTGGCACTAATGTTACTCATAAATCATAATTCCCATATTGAATATAATGCTAATAGTGGTGACATAAAAAACTGGCAAAATTAAAATTATATTTTCAAATTGCAATATCATTTGCATGACCTAAATGTATTTACAGATACATAGTGAAGATTTGGTTGAAATGTAATGTTTTTGGAGAAAATTTAATTTAAAAAAATCAATTTTTTTTTAAAAAAAATCAAGTTTTGAAACTTGAATTTGAATTTTAAAAAACTCTAGGGGGGGCTTTCTTATCCCACCAAGGTTCATCTCACCCCTGCCATCTCTTAAAGCGAAGGTTCTCAACCTTCGTAATGCCGCAACCCTTGAATACAGTTCCTCATGTTGTGGTGACCCCCAACCATAAAATTGCGGTGTCTCGGTTCCTAAGACCATCAGAAATATGTGTTTTCCAATGGTATTAGGTCACCCCTGGAAAAGGGTCGTTTGACCCCCGAAGGGGTTGCAACCCACAGGTTGGGAACCACTGTCTTAAAGCATTTTAAAGGGATACAAGCAAATGCCACAATGTTTCTGCCAAAATACAAGTGTTTGAGCAGAAGTGGTATCACTGCCTTTTAGGGTGTCACCTGGTGCAGTCCACATCCCCCGTATCTCCCTAGTGATGCCACTCTACTGGATATCTGATGTAAGGCCTTAAAATGTAGATCCAGTAGCTCACCTAGAATAAAAGAATCATAGGCGCGTTACAGACCACCTAAAAGTGGCGGTCTGCCGGCGCTGCTGGTTGCTCTGTGAAGGAGCCATAGCAGCCAAACCGCGCGGCTGCCGCATGGAGCAAAAAAGAAGCCCCCAAATGACACATCTTCCTGCAGCATGGTTATGACGCCGCGAGGCAATGCACAATGTGTATAGGGCACCGCCATTATTATGCCCCCGTCACGTGCTAGGGGTGAGGCCGGTGTGGACGCTAGGTCCCCGGCCAACCCCTAGCATGTGATGGGGGCGCCTCAAGAGTCCGTCTGTAATGGGCCATAGCTTTGGAAGAGACCACAAGGGCCACCCTGTCCAACCTCATTCTGCCATGCAGGAAGACACATTCAAAGAACCTCCAAGATGACCATCCAACCTCTGTTTAAACAACTCCAAAGAAGGAGACTCTGATGGAGAGTCTTCCACTGTCGAACATCTCTTACTGCCAGGAAGTCAACAGCATCCCAAGATTCCATATCATTCAGTCGTGCCATTTAGAGTGGCATCAAACTGCATTCATTTTGTAGTGTAGATTTTACCAACATCTACACTCAAACATCTTTTACTGGCAGGGAGGTCTTCCTAATGTTAAGGTGGAATCTCTTTTCCTGTAGTTTGAAACCATTGTCCCAGGTCCTATTCTCTGTAGCAGCAGAAAACAAGCTTGCTCCATTCTCAGTATGACATCCCTTCAAGTTTAATCATAGCTATCATAGCATCATAGAATCATAGAGTTGGAAGAGACCGCAAGGGCCATCCAGTCCAACCCCATTCTGCCATGCAGGAAATCTCAATCAAAGCCCTTCCTTTGACAGATGGCCATCCAGCCTCTGTTTAAAGACCTCCAAAGAAGGAAACTCCACTACACTCAGAGGAAGGAGTGTGCTCCACTGTTGAACAGCCCTTACGGTCAGGAAGTTCCTCCTAAAGTTGAGCTGGAATCTTTTTTCCTGTGCTTGCATCCATTGTTCCGGGTCCTGATCTCTGGTGCAGCAGAAAACAAGCTTGCTCCCTCCTCAATGTGACATCCCTTCAAATATTTAAACAGGGCAATCATATCACCTCTTAACCTTCTTTTCTCCAAGCTAAATATCCCCAGTTCCCTAAGTCTTTCCTCATAGGACAGACCCTTCACCATTTTAGTCGTCCTCCTTTGGACATGTTCCAGTTTCTCAACATCCTTTTTGAATTGTGGTGCCCAGTACTGGACCCAATATTCCTGGTGGGGCCTGATCAGAACAGAAGAGAATGGCACTATTACTTCCCTTGATCTAGACACTATACCTCTATTGATGCAGCCTAAAATTGCATTGGCCTTGTTAGCTGCCGCATCGCACTGTTGACTCATGTTCAATTTAGTGTCTACTTAGACTCCTAGACCCCTTTCACACATATGTCTCTCATTCAGCCAGGTGTCGCCCATCCTATATCTGTGTATTTCATTTTCCTGCCCTAAGTGCAGTACCTTACATTTCTCCGTGTTGTATTTCATTTTGTTAGCTTTGGCCCAGCTTTCTAGTCTACTCAGGTCATTTTGAATTTTGATCCTATCCTCTGGGATATTAGCTACTCCTTCTATTTTGGTGTCATCTTTATTGTTTTCCTGGGTAAATATCTCCAGCTCCCTAAGCTGCTCCTTGTGGGGCTTGGTGGTTTTCAGACCTTTCCCCATTTTGTTTGCCCTTCTCTGGACAGCCTCCAGCTTGTCGACATCTTTTTTTAAATTCCAAAAACAGAGACAGAAGATAAACATTTTTAACAGCAGCAGACACAAAGCATCATGGTTTTGACTTGTTAAAGAGAAGAAGCTCCCCAGACAGTCTATAAAGACATTGATGGCACCAATATTGTTGTGCTTGGTGAGACAGCTATGTTGCTACTCATTGGGACTGACTCCCCAAACTTTCGTTACCACATCATATTATTTTATTTTATTCTGTTTTTAACTGATTGTATGTACAGTGCGCCCGCGTCATATGTGGGCGCGCCATACGTGGATTTGAGCATATGCTCAAATCTGCAGGGAGCCGCGTGGGAGTGCACGGGGTGCAAGGGGCGGCACATCCCATTCAAATGAATGGGGCATGCACCTGTGGCATGCGTGCACTGCTGTGCCACTGCACCGCCACCCTGCCACCACATGCACAAACCCCATTCAAGTGAATGGGGCTCGAGCATACCCGTTTTTTGGCTTACGCAGGGGGGGGGGGGGCGGAACGGATCCCCCACGTAAGCCAAGGATGCACTGTACAGCGATGGGTAAATTTGTGTAAAAGCATAATAATAATAATAATAATAATAATAATAATAATAATAATAATAATAAT
>NC_056530.1:9313550-9328171 GCF_019175285.1 Sceloporus undulatus
AATAATTAATAATCAACAACAACAACAACAACAACAACAACAACAACAACAACAGGAGGAATTGCTGCCTCCACTACTGATATAATAGATCCAGGGAGAGCAACAACAGTGGAAGCAGCAACAAGGCATACAGCAAATCCTTTACATGGAGTTGGCTGTTACATATTTTCACCTTTGCCACTTTCTGAGAGGGCTTTCACTAAGGATCAGAAAAACCAATGGAGAAAGAGCGGCGTTCCAGACCCACATTGCGTCTTTGTTCGTACAACAAGTAATTTTAAAGAAACTTGACAAAAGAGAAAGATTTTATATATATATATATGACTTCATTTATTTAAGGAGCAACATGGGGATTTCTACAGCTTGGGGAGAAGAGAACGAGACTCGCACCCAATCTGTCGTGCCTCTTTTGTTTCTTGGGACTTCTTGAAATTGGATTTCCGAAGAGAGGAAACAAAAGCGAAGAAGAGATGATGGTGAAGGTTGGCGAAGAGGAGAGAAGGAGGTCATCAGGGAGGATGGCAATGGTGCTGAGATTATTCTAGTTGATAGGGCTTCCATGTTGTTCCTTGGAGAGTTTCGCTCCCAGAGCTTCAGTTACCGCAACAACAACCGGAGGAACCATTGCTCCCATTGCTGATTAAGTAGATACAGGGAGTACTGGTGCAACAGGAACCACAGTAACCGGGACAGCAGGATTGGGAGCAAGAGGAATAGCAAGGGCAACAGGAGGTGTTACAGCCACAAGGGATGCAGCACACCCTCATTGAATTGCCATTGGAAGATCCGCAACCGCATCCACAGCATCCATAACCCATCTTTGAGAAGGAAGAGTGAGGCTACAAGAGAGGAAAAAGAAATGGTGTTAGTGTATTTTGTTAATAACATGCACAATGTGAGGCTTACCAGGGGGTACACTAGCTGTCGAGCTAACTTCATGTTAACAAGAGCCCTTCAAAAAGTATGCTTTGGGTATGCTTTGATTGAGAGTTCCTGCATGGCAGGGGGTTGGGCTGGATGGCCCTTGTGGTCTCTTCCAACTCTATGAGTCTATGATTCTATGATAAAGTATCTTCTGGGAGACAATATCCTCCAAAAGTGGGCCCTGGTAGGCTTAGTGACCATGAGAAACACTATCTCCTAAAATGCACCTGATCTGTTCATAGAATAGAACCATAGAATCATAAAGTTGGAAGAGACTGCAAGGCTCATCCAGTCCTACCATGCAGGAACTCACAATCAAAGCACCCTCCAAAGATGGCCACCCAGCCTCTGTTTGAAGACCTCCAAATAAGATGACTCCTTCACTCTCTGAAGAAGTGTGTTCAACTGTCGAACAGCCCTTACTGTTAGGAAGTTCATCCTAATATTTAGATGGAATCTCTTTTCCTGCAGTTTGCTCCATGTCCTACTCTCCGGAGCAACAGAAGCTTATTCCATCCTTAATATGGTATCCCTTCGAATATTTAAAGAGGGCTATCATTTCACCTCTGGCTCCATGAGATTGCTGGGGAATTAAAATGGCAGCTAGAGCCAACCACTGGGCAGTACTTTGAGCTGGGAGGAATGGAGGAGGCGCAATGCATGATGAAATCTTGAAGTCAAAGGTTTTCTCTGAAGATGCCAGCCACAGATGCTGGCGAAATGTCAGGAATAAACTCTTCTAGAACACAGCCTCATTGCCCAAAAAATCCACCAAAAAGCATGATGAAATTTTTACGCTAATGCTGACACTGGGGCTCTTGGCCAGTTTGCAAATCATCCTTGAAGTAGTTCTTTGTGGGTTTTTCGGGTTATGTGACCATGTTCCAGAAGAGTTTATTCCTTTCACCAGCATCTGTGGCTGGCATCTTCAGAGAATGCTGTCATGGAAGAGAGTGGGGTCACACAATATACATACCCCACTCACTTCCATGCCAGCATCCTCTGAAGATGCCAGCCACAGATGCTGGCGAAATGTCTGGAATAATCTCTTCTAGAACATGACCACAGAGCCTGAAAGACCCACAAAAATATGGATGCCGGCCATGAAAGCCTTCACATCCTTGAAATGTTTTGAAGAAAACAACACACACTTCTTGAATAGGAACTGCACCGGTACTATCCTTTGGCAGTAATGCCACAAGAAGAAAGAAACAATATAGTTCCTAACACCTAGGCAATATAATCTACAGCAAATGGAAGGAGCCAAGTGCTGTGACCCTGCTATGCCTTCTTAGGTTACTCCTGGTGTTTCCATTCCTGGAACAGAGAAATTCATCCCAACACATCCCTTGCTACATGAAAGTTAAGAGCAGAATAGGGAGAGACGACTACTCTCAAGTAATATTAAGATAAAACAGAAGATGGGTACTAGAATACAGTCTGATACAGGTTTAGTACAGCTTACCTTGTTCACTGGTTGGTGAGCTTTAGGAACCTGAAGACTGAATGAAGAGAGATGGGGTGGTGGACCTTTTATACAGCTCCATGTCCTGTTTCCAGAGGAAGAGAGGCATTACCAGAAAGAGGGTCACCTCATCATTAACCATGCATCATGGTTTGGCACATGGTTGTTGATCTGGCCTGGAGGTCTTATTTTAGTGCGTTGTCACAAAATGCATGATTGCACCTAATAACAGTGCATTCCTCAGCTGTGACAACAGGGCACTTTCAGTATTATGGATACAAGCAGGTCTATGTTCAGAACGGCTTAGAGGAATGCATGCGCTCAGGGCCATGCCTGTTGCTCTGAAAAGGTCTGATTCATCACAGTGTGTTTCTAGTTTACACATAATCCACTGCGTGCAATTATAATCTCTTTGACCATTCATTCTGAATATTGTCATTTCCACAATGATTGTTAATGACAATCCCTGCTCCTTAGGGAAGACTAGCTCCCTTTGGCAATCTCAAGGAGATCCATGGCATAACTCACCTGCATTTAGGAATGTAAGTGTTTGCTTGTTTCATTTCTCACATGCAAAAACAAATGAGTTTATACTGTTCTTCCCACTGGGCAGGACTGTGTGACTTTAAAGTATTCATTGCTCATTTCCTTTTGTATCTCAACACTTCTCGCAAAGGCAGCATACGGCTGAATGAAACAATTCATTTCTTTTTCTTCCCACTCGGCAAGTCAAATTTCTAATCAATCCAAATGGAATCCCATACTACTGTTTATGGCCAAGTGTAGACTCGTGTAAAGCGCCGGCCAGGGGCCGATTTTAGGCCTCTGGAGAGTGGGATGTCCACATGCTCCCGAGCCCTACCATGCTGTCCAGATGCCATAATGGCTTGCCCCCACCCACACAGGGGCCGCCATGATGACGTGCGTGTAGCGCAGCATTCAAATAGTGCTGCACCACACGGACATCATCATAGCGCGCAAAGGCAGCGATGACGCCTTGCATGCAACCTAACAAGAACCAACCTGGAGCAGGTCTGCTGCACCCTCCACCTGGGGAAGATGGCCGTCTGTATCCCCCCCTATATTATGTAACTCTTTGTATAGTTATTACATGACAGAAGTCCTAAGAAACAATGGTCCCATACAGACAGGCCAAAATAAAGCTGCTTCGGGTCACTTCAGAGGTATGCTATTTCAATGATGCATGCATCCTAAGAGTCCGGAAGTTGCACCAAAGCTGTGCTCTAGTCCTTAGGATTGGAACATGGCTTTGGTGCATCTTCTGGACTCTTAGGACGCATGCATCATTTAAACAGCATACCTCCAAAGTGACTTGAAGCAGCTTTATTTTGGCCTGTTTGTAAGGGGCCTAAGTTAGTGAATTGCAAAAATGCACACTGAGACGCCAGCAAGAGCATCTGATATACGTTGGTACACAATCTGCACCGATTGCATTGTGCAATGATCACTTTGCTGGCTTTGCTACATCGTAACCTAACTGTGTCCCTCTCTTGGGTATGAACTTTTCAAAACGGTCAAATTCTAATTTCAGCACATGCAAGACCGCTTAGGGATATTTAACTTTCATACAGGATTCTGGCCAATATAACTGCCTCCCTGACTATAAATTTACTTTGTTGCTTTTTGGAAAGAGAGAACCAAGTAATGGAGGGAGACCATGATAGCACTTATAACCAAGACACTTCGGGCTGCCCCAGAGTCCTGGCCAATGTAGACAAGGCCTAAGTTTTAGTTGTTTAAAGCTAAAACATAGGCCTTGTCTACATTGGCCGGGACCCCTGGGCATCCAAAGTGTCTTGGTTACAATGCTGTCACAATCTCCCTCCATTACATGGTCCTCTCTTTCCACGCTGGTGTAGCTATCTGCATGGGCATCCCACTGAACTGATAGGTGTACCCACCACCACCACCACTGTGGACCATTCACTTCTGAGATCAGAACCAGGTACCCAGCGATGAACACATGATATGAATGAGAGCAGTAGACAACGGTGAGCATGTGCAGATAATCACCCCATCTTGGAAATGCTTGGGGTGTCCAGATCTTCCCAGAAGATCTGGAGTAAAATGTATGTTAACCTGGTTCTGGTGCTGAACATGCTGGATGTCATCCACACTGCTCACACCAGAACAGGTTATACTGTATATACGTGACTATAAGTCAACCTCATGTATAAATTAAGGGTAGGTTTGGGGGCCAACATTATGGATTTTGATATCACCCGTTTATAAGTCGAGGGTAAAACTTAGTGGCATGTGACAAAGGATCTAAAGGATGAAGCAAAGAAAACAATGCCAAAGGACCTACAAAATTCCAACAGGCACAACTCTTTGTGCTCATACTAAAGACTGGATAGGTGAGAGAATACACTTCCAGGACAGATTATGCTCTTGCTTTTCACCAGGGAATGGTTCTTTTTTAACATAAGAGTCGAAGTACAGTAGTTATGCTGACCTGTGGATAAGTCGACTCAGGTTTTTGGCATCAAGTTTTTGATGAAAATTTGTAGACATATACATGATTATATACAGCAGGTTACTTTTTTCATATATTTCAGTAAAAATTGTCCTAAAATCATGCCTACTTCCCTATCCTTCTTAAAATAAAGCACCCAGAACTGAATGCAGGACTCCAGGTGAGTCCTGACTAGTGCAGAATGAAGTGGGACTATTGTGACCCTTATCTTGGAAACTACTGTTGTATTAATGCAGGCTATAATATTATTTGCCATCTTTGCTGCAGCATCACATCTTGGGTCATGTTCGCCTTATGATCAACCACAAAGCCAAGATCCTTTTCACAGGTAAGAAGTAGAACAAAGCTGGGCATGAAACGACTTTGTGTTCAAGCTAAGTTCTTATTTGGAGTTGTCGTTGTTCATTATCTTCATAAATGTAGGGCTATCTGTATTGATCTGACTCCTTACATTCCAGACTGATACATAGCAAGGACCTAGGCTACTGCTACATTGCAGAATTAATGCAGTTTGACTCCACTTTCATGGCTCCATCCTGTGGAATCCTTGTTGTGACAAGGATTGTTGTGACATCAGAAGCCTCAGACGGAGAAGGCTAAATATCTGTCTGTACGATGGAGGGCCAAATCCACATTTTGAGTATAGACTGTATTCACAACAGATGACCAGTTCCACATTGAAGTAGCCCTTTCTGGTATAAAGTGACTCAACTTTTGTTCCAGATTTTGCAGGAAAATCTGAAACACTCTGCAGAGGTGTTAGGCGTCTGTCTACATATGTGTCCCCACTGTGTCGCCTGGCACTGCTGCCATGAATAGTTCCCGCTGAGGTCACAGCAAGGTTCCTAGCCATGTGATTGACACTGGGCACCACGTTTCTGATCTCAGATGGAGCGATTCCTGCCAGCGGCACTGGTTCTGGATGGCACGGTGAGGACACACATGTAGACATCTGTCTAGCATGGCTGCAGAATGTAGAGGTAATGGGGGGAATCCAGGGCAGCTCTGGCACAAGAATACTCCAGGAGTAGCCCAGAGTATTCTGGTCAGTGTAAACAAGCACTATATAATTTATTGCACAGGCTCTGGAACGGGCCTGTCGTGTTACAAAAGGGAGCGTGATGGGAATGGGAGGTGGCATAGAACGCAGTTTACTGCACAGGAGAATGCCACCGCCACCGCCGGAAGTTCCCATCACATTCCGGTTGTGTTCCCCAGGAGGCGATTTTCAGGAACTGTTTAGAAGCGTTCCTAAAAATTGCCCCCTTGTGGGCCGCATCCAGAATGCAATGGGAACTTCTGGCGGCAGTGCCGCCATTCGCCTGTGTGGTAAACTGTGCTCTATGGTGCCTCCCATTCCCATCATGCCCCCTTTTGTAACGTGGCAGGCCTGTTCCAGGGGCCTGTGTGATAATGCTCATGTTCTGGAAACCATGTCCTGTGAGGAACGACTCAGGGAGCTGGGGATGTTTAGCCTGGAAAAGAGGAGGTTAAGGGGTGATACGATAGCCCTGTTTAAATACTTGAAGGGATGTCATATTGAGGAGGGAGCAAGCTTGTTTTCTGCTGCTCCAGAGACTAGGACCCGGAGCAATGGATGCAAGCTCCAGGAAAAGAGATTCCACCTCAACATTAGGAGGACCTCCTCACAGTAAGGGCTGTTCGGCAGTGGAAGACACTCCTTCCTCGGAGTGTAGTGGAGTCTCCTTCCTTAGAGGTCTTTAGAGAGAGGCTGGATGACCATCTGTCGGGGATGCTTTGATTTAGATTTCCTGCATGGCAGAAATGGGGTTGGACTGGATGGACTTTGCGGTCTCTTCCAACTCTATGATTCTATGTTTGTAATACATTTACATGGAATTGGCTGCTACATGTTTTCACCACTGCCAATGGCTTTAGAGGGCTTTAACTGGACATCAGAAAAATCAATGGAGAAAGAGAGGTGTACCAGCCCCATGCTATGAACAGTTTTAAAGAAGCTTCACAGACGAGAAAGTTTATTTGTATATGGTTTCATTTATTTAAGGAGCAATCTGGGGATTTCCATAGCCTGGGGAGAAGAGAATTAGACCCACACCTAATCCATCATGCCTCTTTTGCTTCTCAGGACCTCTTGGAATTGGATTTCCAAAGGGAGGAAATGAAATGGAAGAAGAGGCGTTGGTGAACATTAGTAAAGAGGAGAGAAGGAGGGATGATGGTCAAAGGGACGACAATGGTGCTGAGATAATTCTGGTTGATGGGACTTCCATGTTGTTCCTTGGAGAGCTTAACTCCCAGAGTTTCAGTTGCAACAACCACAACAAGAGGAACTGTTACTTCCGCTGCTGATGTAGTAGATCCGGGGGCAATTGCCACAGGAGGAACCACAGTAAGGGGAACAAGAATAACAGCTGGGCTGGGAGACACTGCAAGGGTAGTAACAGGAAGGGGAATAACAGTAAGGGGTACAGCCGGAGTTACAGCCGCAGTTACAGCCGCAAGGTATACAGCACACCGTCACTGAATTGCCATTGGAAGATCCGCCACATCCACAGCATCCACCATGACCCATCTTGGAGAAGGAAGACTGAGGCTACAAGAGAGGAGAAAGGATTTATTGCTATGCGTTTTATTACTTACACAGTGTATCGAGCAGGGGGCTTGGTGGTTGCTGACATAACTCCAGATTGACGGGACCCTGCACAAAGTACCTTCTAGCAGGGTGTATCTTCCAACGAACAAGAGTGTGGCCTTCACTCTTCCCGCAATGTCCTGCTGTACTCTAGCTCCAAAGATTCCTCTGGAACTGAATTGGCAGTTACAACCAATGAGTCTGCAATGACTGTGATGGTGGTGGGTCTTAACATGTAGTGCAAGATGCCAAGGTCTGAGGCTGAGGTGGGACCTCTTGTCCGAATCGTAACATGTCCTTGCGAGGCTCTAACAAAATGTCTACCTGTTCATTTCAAATGTTTTGTCCTTTGTCAGAGTTTCCCAAGGGCAGATCACATTCAGAATGCAATAAAGCAGTCAGTACCTGCTGGGTAACTTTGGGCAAGCCGCACTTCCTCAGCCTCAGAAGATGGCAATGGCAAACTTCTGCCAAAGAGACTTGCCAAGAAAACTCTATGATATTTTTGCCTTCGGGTTGCCACAAGTTGGAAACATCTTAAAGGCGCACAACAACAGCAATAATGTGAACGCACCCGTAGGACAGATCAAGGAACTTGTGGGTCCACATAAAAGCAGACAAATCTTCCTCCCAGAAGGTGCATAGATCTATTTCTGGGTTTGAAAGGGGTTAGGAAGCAACCACCAAAACATGTCTACTAAGAAGGGACTCTCGCTGAGATCAAATACAGTTTGTCCTAGGGAAGAGGAGTTCACTTGAGTTGGACATTATGCCACCCACAAGATGTTGTCGGATTGCTCATCTAGCCAGCCACTGGAGCCAATGGGATGAATGCCGATAGTTTCAATCCAACAACATCTAATAGACTGCGCAATTTCCACTCTTGGCACTTACAATAACAACTTAAGATGGCCCTTGCTGAAAGGCAAGTAAGACCAGAGGAGACCATAGAGATGGATATTCCCAAGTAAGGTAAATACAAGTAGAAGAACCTGCCAAGCCATTGGGTCAATCATAACAAGTCTGTTGCATGTTTAGCGTCACTTACCTTTTTCTGTAGTAGGTAGACTAGTGTGTTTAGGAACCTGAAGGTTGAATGAAGAGGAGTGGAGCGGTGGACCTTTTATACAGCTCCATGAGCTGTTTCCAGAGGAAGTGAAACATCACCAGAAAGGTGGTCATCTCTCCATTAACGGATTGACCATATCCATTTGGACAACATATTATGCTTGTGCACATGGATGCTTGCCTGGGTCATAGATGTCATTAAGACACAACGTCTCAAAATACATGGTTACACCTAATAATAGTGTGATCCACAGCTGTGACCAGAGGGTGCTTTCAGTGTTACGGATATGAGTAGCACTATGTGCAGAGTGGCTTAGAAGAATGAAATTCACTCAAGGCAATGTCTGTAGCTCCAGAAGGATTTGACGCATCATGTGTCTGTGCAATGTTCACATGAATTCCACTACATGCCATTATAACCCCTTTGGCCATTCCTCCTGAATTTGCTTGTTTCCACTGTGGCTGTGAATAGCAATCCTATCCAGGAAAACAAAAGACAACTCCCCTTTGGCAACTTGTAGGAAAGCATTGTGGTGTAACTCATCTATGTTTAGGAATTTAAATCTTTGCTCATTTTATTCAGACATGAAAAACAAAACGTTTCAAAACTATTCTCCCCACTGGGCAAAATCATATGGTTTTAAAGGTGCGTAGTCACTCATTCCTGTTTGCATTTCAGGACGTCTGCAAAGGTAGCGATTACCAGAATGAAACATTTGAAAAGAAAAATCATACTGGGCAAGACTGGAAGATATTTTTCATTTTTAAATTATCCCCCCCCCCCCCCAAATTTTCAGGATTTCTGTGCTTGTGTAAGTACATTGTGTTTTGCACAAAAGAACTCCGACCAAACTGATTATTAACTTTAACTAGGGCTGCATCCGCACCGCAGAAATAATGCAGTTGTCAAACTGGATTCTTTCGGTAGTTTGGATGCAACCTAGAAAGCAACCAAAGAAAGCAAATGCTCAACTACTTCTCACACTTCACCTTATGGATCAAGGCAGGGAAGAACGACGGATTAAAATACAACAACAGAGCGGACACGTAACACCAGCTTAAAAACGGATCGGTTAAAGTAGCATATAAGCAGAACAGGCATGGGACGCAATATTGTGAAATATTGTGCAAAGAAGTGGTGCAAACATTGACGTATAATGCAATTATAATTGACATGCCATGATAAAAATAAGAATGCAAACGACATTTATGAGACCTGACGATTTAGAAACACTTTGGTAACTTGCTCAACGACAGGATTTGTTTCGTGAAACTCTTCAAAGGACGATATGCGTATAAAGAAAATTGGAGTCATTGAATACATGATACAGTCATGATACGTCACGGCACCATAATGATGTTGTGAGTGCACCATTGGTGCACTGCAGTGTCACTATGGTGCCGCAAAAAGAAGCTGCTTTTTGCGGGTCCTTTTTGTGGCGACAGGAAGCTGCGTGGTTTGTCCACTGCAGCTTCCTTGCGCAGCAAAACAAGGCGCTGCCAGACCGCCCTTTTTGGGCAGTCTGTACCGGGCCAATGTTAAGGATTATGATCATTATAATCTTATATATATATAGATAGATAGATAGATAGATAGATAGATAGATAGAGAGAGAGACAGAGACTTAACAGTGTAGAAGGTACTCAGCGTCCTATCCTGGAACAACTCCCCAAACCTGATGGAAACATAAGTAATTTACATTAGCTAATTACTAAGTATGTTTAACCAAGGGTGTCTCCACACTGAAGAAATAAAGCAGTTTGACATCACTTTAGCTGCTACGGCTCAGTGCTATGGAATTCTTGGAGTTATATCTTCTGTAGATTAAACTCATGTTTAACAACCCAAGCATTTTGGGTCCAATATACATTTAAAAACCTAATGTTGGTTTAAAATACCCTTTTATGCACCTATGACAATTATTATGGTCAACGACAGTTCAAAAATGTCTGTTTGGTCACTGAGCTATATGAGGAATCATGTAGGCCAGAATCCTCTTGGGACAGGGATGGGAAAATTCATGGAAGCTTCTTCTTTTTGTTGTTGTTGTTGTTATTGCTGTTGTTGCATGCCTTCAAGTCATCTCTGACTTATGCTGACCCTAAGGCAACCCTGTCATTTTCTAGGCAGTTTTCTTGGCAGAATCTGTCCAGAGTGGGTTTGCCTATGCTTTCGCCTACAGCCAAGAGAGTGTGGCTTGCCCGGCGTCACATTCATGGACACCCAAATGAGTCCCTTAAAGATTTGAACCCTGATCTCCCAGTGCCCCAGTTGAATCACTACACCATGGTTTGCACAGGCCAATTTCCCCGCAGGCTTCCTATCTTGGGTTTCATCCTGCCTAGGAAGTCCACATATTTCCGTTTCCCTCTATCATCCCTTTCCAAATGATGTTGCATCACTTTGGGCCACCATTTTGCAAGGGACTAGAGAGAAAAATGGAGGCATCTGTGGCCATTGTGTGCAAGGTTCTGCAGAGTTGCACAGGTGGGATGGGTTCCCCCCCCCCAAGTTTTCATGTCAATGTAGTCTTGTTCAGTCAGGTGTCCCCCATCCTATATCTATGCATTTCGTGTTTCTGCCCTAAGTGCAGTACATTACGGAGAAACGTAAGGTACTGCACATAGGGCGGAAAAATTAAATACATAGATATAGGATGGGGGACAACTGGCTGAACAAGACTACATGTGAAAGGGATCTGGGAGTCCAAGTAGACCACAAGTTGAACATCAGTCAACAGTGTGATGCGGCAGCTAAAAAGGCCAATGCGATTTTAGGCTGCATCACTAAAAGTATAGTGTCTAGATCAAGAGAAGTAATGATGCC
This sequence comes from Sceloporus undulatus, assembly GCF_019175285.1. Lineage (NCBI taxonomy): Eukaryota > Metazoa > Chordata > Lepidosauria > Squamata > Phrynosomatidae > Sceloporus > Sceloporus undulatus. The sequence continues at coordinate 9,324,946 of NC_056530.1, forward strand.
ACTCTATTCTGCTTTGGTCAGGCCCTCCTGGAATACTGTGTACAGTTCTGGGCACCACAGTTTAAAAAGGACATTGAGAAACTGAAGCCATGTGTCCAAAGGAGGGCAACTAAAATGGTGAAGGGTCTAGAAAACATGTTTTTTGAGGAAAGACTCAGGGAGCTGGGGATGTTTAGCCTGGAAAAGAGAAGGTTAAGAGGTGATATGATAGCCTTGTTTAAATATTTGAAGGGATGTCAGCTTTGGCTGATACACCAACTGCGTCCCTGTCTGGACCGAAAGGACCTTGAAACAGTAGTACACGTGCTGGAAACCCCTTGCTTGGATTTCTGTAACGTGCTCTACATGGGGCTACCTTTGTACCAGGTTCAGAAGCTTCAACTCGTTCAAAATGCTGCAGCCAGATTGGTCACGGGAACTTCAAGCTCCGACCATATAACACCTGTACTGAAATCTCTCCACTGGCTGCCAATTAGGTTCTGGGCGCAATACAAAGTGTTGGTCATTACCTATAAAGCCCTATATGGCTCGGGCCTCAGTTACTTGAAGGAGCGCCTCTCCCTACATAATCCGCCCCGCACTCTCAGAACAACAGGGAAATATTTACTCGAATACCCCAGAGTGAGATTGTCAACAACTCACTAGAGAGCCTATACGGCAATAGCTCCAATCTATTGGAATGCACTCCCAGAAGGGATTAGACTCAGCCCTATATTGGAAGCCTTTAAAAAGGCACTGGAAACCCATCTTTTTCAATTAGCATATCCTTCCAACTCTATATAGAGTTATTACACCCCGATAAGACCAGTATGCCGAGCCAAAACTGATAGTGCGACTGTTTGGTATATTGTTTTTAAGATTTTTAATCTGTATGAAATCTTTGATATACTGTATTGTATTGTATTGTAATATGTTATAGTTATGATATGTAAACCGCTTTGATCTGGAGGAAAGGTGGTATACAAATAAAAGTTTTATTTATTATTATTTATATTGAGGAGGGAGCAAGCTTGTTTTCTGTTGCTCCAGAGACTAGAACGTGAAACAATGGATGCAAACCGCAGGAAAAGAGATTCCACCTCAACATTAGGAAGAAGTTCCTGACAGTAAGGGCTGCTCGACATTGAAACAAACTCCCTTGGAGTGTAGTGGAGTCTCCTTCCTTGGAGGTCTTTAAACAGAGGCTGGATGGCAATCTGTCGATAATGTTTTGATTGAGAGTTCCTGCATGGCAGAATGGGGTTGGACTGGATGACACTTGGGGTCTCTTCTAACTCTATGATTCTATAATTTTCTGGACTAAGAAAAATTACCCAAACGTTGTCCTGAAGAACCATAAATCTTGGGGATGGGAGAAATTAAGGTGGACTTTGAAGATAGTTGGACACTTCAGGGGCCAAGGAATTCATGGATCGCAAGGAGCCTTTTGGCTGCACTCTGTCCACCCTTTTCTCAGAGCTTTATTTTGCCATCTGGACATGCTCCAGATGCCAGGTTATCACACTACTCTCTTCTGCCCTCTTGTAGAGGTCAAGAGAACTGTAGGATACTGTTACAGCTGCCATTGTGGGTGTCAGGGTATCATGTCACTCCTGGTCATCTGTCCCATGGTTTTGTATAGGGGTGCTATTGTGGATCCACACTGGACCCATCCTTCAAAGGACTGCAAGATTCCCATAGGATGGAGTCAGCTTGTTTTCTGCTGCTCCAAGGACTAGTGTCGACACACTGTAGAATTAAAACGGTTTGACACCACTTTAACTGCCTTGATTTATCACACAGAATTCTGGGATCTGTGGTTTGCCTGGTCTGTCGGAAAGTGCTAAGCATTTTTATCAAGGCCTCATTCCCACTCCCTTTTATACCGGATCGTGAATCGGTTTGAACCAGTTGAAATGACCATGGTTCCCACTTAATCTGAATCACTGAAGCAATTCTGAGAGGGAGGCCATGCACTAGACCCCTTTAACCCGTGTATTTTTGACGCTGATTTCTTTCTGCTTCTTTTTCGATAAAGTAAATCTGCGCACGTGTGAACCGCATGCGGATTGGAATCGATTCAAATTCCCCCTTCGGCTGGCTGGAACTGAATCATTCTGATTCAATTCATTTGTGAATGGGAACCACAAGTGGATTATTTTGGAGGGGGGAAATGCAATCGGGGCAAATGTAGTGGGAACCACGCTCCGCTGTCGAATCGATCCATAGATTTGGATCGCACATTGATTTATCTGTAAGTGGGAAGGGGGGCTCAAGTGTAATGAATCAGAATTAAGCCCACCCGAAATTTAAAATCGTGTGGCGTTTCATTAGACATCTGTCACGTTTGCTGGTCAGTTCTGACAAGGAACCACCCTGGATTGGATCTCTAGTTTCTCAAATAAAGGTTTTCTGAGATGTAACTACTGAAGTCTGATTTTCTGAATCTGGTCTCACACTGGGCTTGATAGCCTTAGAGGAAATAGGTGGCACCGGCAAACCTCCTCTGAAGAAATCTTGCTAAGAAGACCCTAGGAGAAGGCCACCATAAGATGGAGTTGATGTACCAACACGCTACAAGTAATAGGAGTTGCATGATCACACAACACATTTCCATGGAATCAGCTAGTAGAATATTTCACCACTGAGCGGGTTTTAGCAGGAGATGAAGCAAAGCTATGAAGAAGAGGATTACCATCCCATCCCCTACCATTTCTGCAGCGTCTAATTTAAACACACACACATACACATAAATGCTTGTTAATTCATGATTTCATTTATTAAGGGAAGAATCTGAGAATTTCCATAGCCCAAGAAGAAGAGAAAGAAACCCACAACCATGTTGCCACATCTGGGTTTTCCCTCCCATTTCTTAGCCTTTGGAATTAGGTTTCCAAACAGAGGAAAGTAACGAGAAGTAATGTCAGAAGAGGAACGTTGCTGCAAGAGGTAGGCACAAAGCTTCAGGCTTTATGCTTTACAAAGTGGAGAGAAGAAGGTCATCAGACAGGTCTTCAAAGGGGCGAATGGTGCTGAGATCATTCCAGCTGACGGGGCTTCCGTGTTGCTCCTAGCAGAGTTTAACATCCAGAGCTTCAGCTACAGCAACCGCAGCCAGAGTTACCATTACTCCCACTGCTGATCATGTAGATACAGGGGGAGCAGCTGGAGGAACCACAGCAGGAGGAACCATAGCAAGGGGAACAGCAAGGAGAGCAGCAGGGTGAGCAGCAGGAATTACAGTTAC
>NC_056530.1:9328181-9344628 GCF_019175285.1 Sceloporus undulatus
AAGGCATACAGATAATCATCATTGATTTGCCGTTGGAAGATCCGCCACAGCATCCGTGACCCATTTCTGCGAAGGAAGAGTGACGCTACGAGAGAACAAAGCGGAATTATTGTTAGACTCTTTATTACCTATGTACACAATGTGAGGGTCCACCAAGGGTCTTGTAAGCTGCTGATCTAAGGCCAAGTTGATGGAGCCCTGCAGAAAGTACCTTCTGGTGAAGTGCGTCCTGCAGTGGTGGACCCTTGTTGCTTTACCGGCCTTGGATAAAATTGTTTCCTACAGTAACCTGCCGCACTCTGGTTATGGGGAATTTTAATGGCAAGTAGACCTTGCCGTTTGCTTTGTAATGGCTGGGGAAATGGGTAGGGAAGGCCTTAGCATGTGATGCAAGATTCAAGTTCTGAAGCTGACTCTGTACCTCTTGGTCAGATAGCAAGGTCTCCTTGCAAAGTGTGAAGAAGAAGAAAAAATGCATGCTGACTTCCAACAGTCCCTATACTTAGTTTCAGGCTCTGTGGCCATGTTCTAGAAGAGTTTATTCCTGACGTTTCGCCAGCATCTGTGGCTGGCATCTTCAGAGGAAGCCTTCATCTTCACGGTACCTATACTGTCCTTTGTCAAGAGTTCCCAGGACAAATCCCAATAAGAAGGCAATAAAATGACCCATAGTCTGAACACATCATGCCAAGAAAACCCCATGATAGGTTTGTCTAGGTTCGCCATAAGTCAGAAATGACTTGAAGGTACACAACACACAGACAAAAATATAATGTGGATCAAAGGGCCACTAGGTCCTCAGGGGGAACAACATATAAACCTTCCCCTCCCTTGAAGATGGGATTTTCTTTCTCTCTCAATTTGGGGAGGGATGTGAAGCACCCACGAAGTACCGAGTGCTTATCAGATGTGTAAAATAACAATGCAATCTTGTGTCTATTTAAAGGTAACTCCCACTGAGACCAAATACACTTCCTCTGGGGAAAATGGCTATAGCTTGGTGAAGTCGAAGGCTTTCATGGCTGGCATCCTTAGTTATTTGTGGGTTTTGGGGTGCTCTGTGGTCATGTTCTAGAAGAGTTTACTCCTGACGTGTCACCAGCGTCTGTGGCTGGCATCTTCAGAGAATGCTGGCATGGAAGAGAGTGGGGTGTGTGTGTGTGTGTGTGTGTGTATATATATATATATACACACACACACACACACTCCTCCCAACCGAGTGTCACACAGTACACACACACACACACACACACACACACACACACACACACCACTCTCTTCCATGCCAGCATTCCCGAAGATGCCAGCCACAGATGCTGGCGAAACGTCAGGAATAAACTCTTCTCGAACATGGCCACAGAGCCCAAAAAACCCACAAAAAACTATAGATATAGCTTGGGTTGGCATCATGCCACCATTCAGATATTATTGGACTGCGCATCCCAGCAGCCATCATCAACATAGCTAATGGGGAGGAATACTGGGAGCTGTAATTCAACAATATCTAGTGGCTCACATAATTCCCACTTTGGGGTTATGAGACGGCAAAGCATAAAACAGCCCTTATTATAAGACAAGAGAGAACGGAGAGATGAACACTCCCAGGGAAGTTAAATATGAACGGAAGAAACAGAGCAATAGGACTAACCACAAGAGGTCTGTGACAAGTTTAATACAGCTTACCTTGTTCAGTAGTAAGTAGACGGTTGAGTTTAGGAACCTGGAGACTGAATGGAGAGGAATGGGATGCACACCTTTTATACACCTCCATGTCCTGTTTTCAAAGGAAGTGAAGCATTACCAGAAAGATGGTCACCTCTTCATTAGCTAAGGAGATGGTCCACTTCCATCCGGACAAAGTGTCATGATTTGGAGCATGGATGTTGACCTGGCCGAGGAGTCTCATTTTAATGCTATTTCCCAAAATACATGATTATACCTAATAACAGGGTGATCCTCAGCTGTGTGACCCTAGGGCTCTTCCAATGTTACGATTAAGTGTGCGCACAAATGTACCGACAAGAATGCATTCACTCAAGGCCATGTCTGTGGCTCCAAAAATGATCATCTGATTCATCTTAGTGTGTGCCATGTTCACGTGCATTTGGCTGCATGGAATTATATTGGCCATTCAGGCTGAATTTCCCATTTCTGCTTTAGCTCTGAATGCCAGCCCTATTCGTTGAGAAAGATAAATTCACTTTGGCAATTCCCAGAAGAGTAATTGGTGTAATTTAAAATTCTCATTGAGTGAGATATCATTGATATCACATTAACTGGGATGACACAAATCTACACAATCCTTGGATTTGGAGTTTGGCGAGGCACCAGAACCCATGGGTTGAATTACAACATATTTCAAATGTACAATTTTGTACAGCAATGTACAAAAATAAAAATAAAAATGAAATGCCTAGGTATAAGATGGGGGAGACCTGTCTTCACAAGACTACATGCGAAAAGGATCTAGGAGTCTTAGCAGACCGCAAGTTGGACATAAATCAACAGTGTGGTGCAGCAGCTAAAAAAGCCAATGCGATTCTAGACTGCTTCAATAGAAGTATAGGGTCCAAACTGAGAGAAATAATAGTGCTGGTCCAGTCTACTTTGGTCAAGCCTCATCTGGACTCCTGCATCCAGTTCTGGGCACCACAATTTAAAAATGATATTGACAAGCTAGATCATGTCCAGAGGAGAGTGACCAAAATGGTGAAGGGTCTGGAAACCATGCCCTATGAGGAAAACTTAGAGAGCAGGGGATGTTTAGCCTGGAGAAGGTTAAGAGGAGATCTGATACACCAGTTTAAATATTTGAAGAGCTGTCATGTTGAGGATGGAGCAAGCTTGTTTTCTGCTGCTCCAGAGAATAGAACATGGAGCAATGGATGCAAGTTACAGGAAAAGAGATTCCACCTGAACATTAGGAGGAACCTCCTGATAGTAATAACTGTTTGACAATGGAACTCATTCCCTCAAAGAGTGGTGGAGAGTCCTTTTTTGGAGGCTGAGATTGTTGAGACTGTTGTGAGATATTTATCCTTCTCTGTCAGAGAGATCTTGTGCTCCACCAAACTACAAATCCCATGATCCCATAGGTTAGAGCCATGAAAGTTTATGTAGTGTCAAACTGCACTATTTCCACACTGCAGATTAGACTTAAGAAAGCCCTGTGAGTGTACATCAAGAGATGACTTTAGGGCACACACACACACACACACACACACACACATGCATACACACAAACAGATGACAATAATTACACAGTCATAGATGATCTAGTTGAAACAGCCGGAGTTAGCAACTTAGCCACTTATGGAATGATTAATTTGTCATAACCTTGGAACAAAATGATCACTAGAAACTTGGAAGAGTGAGCTGGGAAGGTTATATCATAGGCCCTGTATAGACTAGAGCTTTGTGTCAGTCTGGGGCCGAAATAAGGGTTTGTAGGGTTGGGCATCTGCATGCGCCTAGCCCTACTTCTGCCACGCGGGTGCCATGATTGTGCATGCCCGTACGTCTGCGTGATGCAGTGCCCAAGCTGCACGGCGCTGCATGGACATCTTTGTTGCGTGCAAGGGTTCCAATGGCACCCCATACGTGGCAAAAAGAACCCTCCAGGAGTGGCTTCTTTTTAGGCCTCACAGAGGCTGCGGTTTTTGTCTGCTGTGGCCTCCATCCAGGGCAGAAAGGGGTGGTGCTTGTCCGTCCCTTTCTGCCCATCTGTATCCCCCCATAGAGTTTATTAGGCCCTCCAAAGTCCCTTGACAATAACACTAATGAAAGATTACAATGTAGATTGTGCTTCAAGGTTGTTGCAGGGAACATCAGTTGTACATTGACCTCTCCTCCTTATGCCAAGCTACATGATCGGTATCTTGAAAGGCGTTACATGGTTTCTAACATCCAACCTTGGTCTGTTCATAGCCAAGTATAGGCGATGATCTTCTTAACCGATATCTTCCCTGCACAGCTTTTTGGACCTTCCCAGAAACGCAGATGAGAAGAATCCTGGATTGATGAGAATTTTCACACTTTGGGACTTCTTTTGTGAAAAATGTTCCCTATGTAAAATTCATCCATAGTTGATTTGCAAAGAAAACAGCATTTTCCGCACATGGAATATGTAGGAATGAATATTTCAGAGTTGAACTATTATTTCCCACACAGAAAATGTTGCTTCCTGCTCAGGAAATGCTTCTTTCTGTACGAAACAAATACAGGTGAATTTTGCAAATAATGATAATAAAATAAGATAAAAAAATAAAATCTGAATTGCCAAAAGCCTTTGGAAATGTTAAGGTTTTCAGAAACTTTCCGATGGCAGGAAGAAAATTCCTGAAATGGTTCATTGCTGCCTTCAAGAAGAGAGATGAAGAATATAATGCTTAATGGTGAGAGAACTAAGGATGGAGATGAGTATATGCTTTAGATTTCAAGATTCACATGAGTTTCTCAATGCATCGAAGGGTAAGAGAGGAAATGAGATGATCTATGGCAACCATTGATCAAGTAGGACAACAATGACGGCATGGAGTCACACATAAGGTCAGACATAAGGCTCCTCAGGTGTTGCCCCACATTGAGCAATAGCTGACATGACAGGTCCATCCTTTTCTATACTAATTGCCTTTGGCTTTGATGTCAAAATAACAAAGGTATTAAGTTGTATTGACATTTGTATTAATACTTAGGTATTAATCGCCGGCAATTTTCAGATGCTCGCTCAATGAGAGATGACGGATGAAGATGGGCAATACAATGGGGAATGCAGCAATACGTAAGGACCTTGGCACTTGGTTATGCGTCAGATGACCTTTGGAGGTGCTTCACATCCTCTAGGAAGGGTGCTTGGTGTCCTATAAAAGGATGGGCAGACTCTTCACCCAGACACATCGTCTCCTTACGAGCTTCCACTGCTGAGCAAGGTAAGATAGATGCGACAAAAGGGTGGCAGGGAAGGTATGTAGACCTTAACTCATTTTTGTGTGTGTAGATGGCTGGCATTCTATTGGTGAATTACAATGGTGTCCGATTCAGGGATGCTTTGATTGTGAGTTCCTGCATGGCAGGGGTTGGACTAGATGGCCCTTGTGGTCTCCTCCAACTCTACGATTCTATGGAAACCTACCCAAACCCTTCTTGTAGGCATTTCAGTGCCCTCCATCACTCCAACATGATCATCTCCATATTGCACGAAAATGTGCAGGTCACCAGGGATACCTGCTGTCATTTTCCTGCGAGACCATCTGCATGGACCTCTTGAGTAATATTACCACACTGAAAACTGGAGAGATCTCCTGTAGCATTCATGGTTGTGTTCTCTGGTTGTGAGACATGTAACACCTGCTGACATTTTCTCTTCTACACAATCATTAAAGGTAGAGGAGCTGTCTCCAATTTTCAGCGTGGAATTCCTACTCTCAAGGACCCCTGGTCATCTCTGTAGACCTCTTCTGCAGCTGAAGCAACTACAATAAAATATCCGGTCATATTCCCACTGAATCTCCCAAGCTCTAACAATACAGAAATAATCATGGTCAATGCTATGGAAATCTGGGATTTACATTTTTTGGGGGGTGAGGTATTTCACCTTTGATCTCAGAGAGTTGAGGCATTATAAGAACTGACAAATGGATAGAGCCATGGCAGTTCAAACTGCAATGTGGCAGCAGCCTTGGTCTTAAAGCAGTGGTCCTCCACCTTCCTAATGCCGCGACCCTTTAATACAGTTCCTCATGTTCTGGAGACCCCCCAACCATAAAATTATGTTCATCTCAATTCCTAAGAGCATCGGAAATATGGGTTTTCTGATGGTCTTAGGCAACTCCTGTGAAAGGGTTGTTTGACCCCCAAAGGGGTTGCGACCCACAGGTTGGGAACCACTGGTCTAAAGCATGTGTGAATACTTTGTTGCTTCTTAACAGAATAACCTTCTTTTTTATCTTAAAGGTTCTCCTATTTTCTCTGTAACAATGAGCCGTTGTGGTGGTTGCGGTGGTCATGGCTGCTGTTGTTGCAACAGGCAAAAACCCAGAGTGGTTTATTATGTGAGGAGACAGGTCCCCGTCATGTCCTGCTGTGGTGGCCACCAGTATTCCTACTATCCTTCTTATGTCCGTCCACGTAGCTGTTGCTGCAGTCCTAGGCCTCGCCTTCCCATCCAGCAGTGTTGCACCCAGCGGAAGAAATACTAGGGACAAACCAAGGATGCCAAGGAAGTCTCCAAATCTCAAGCTCCACCAGCTGAAGGAAAGAAGAGAATCGTAGACAGCACTGAGCTGAAGATGGCTGTTAATCTCTAGTGCTCATCTTGCCAAGCTAAATATCTGCAGCTTTAGTCATCATCTCAACTGAATTGCACTGTGCTGTCTCATTCCTTTGGCATTATTTCTTGGAACACCTTCTAATAAATGGAGAGCTGATGGCATTATCTTCTCCACATCTCTTTCTCCTCCTAAGCCACAGCTCTTTGATGTCTCCTTTCTTTGGGTGTATCTACATTGTAAACATAAATTGACTTGATAGTCCAATGTTGTTTCCACAAACAACATTGATGTCTTCAGTTGGAGACATCAAGCTGTTATGTTCTCTGCATGGTCACCAGACTACAATTCCAGGCTTTATTTAGAGCACTAGTTCTCAGCCTTCGGTTCTTCAAATGTTTTGGACTTTATCTGCCAGTTCCAACTAGTATTGTCGATGCTCAGGAATTCTGGATGGTGAAGTCCAAAACATCTGAAGGACCAAGACTGAGTTCAACTGTTTTAGGGTGAGCCATGACATAAAACCAGTATGAATTTTATGCTGTATTTACATCCGCTTTTTCTTTTTCCTAATCTGTACACAGCAAGCAATAAAATTCTGAAAACAAAGCTCACATTGTCTCCGTGTATTGTTCCCCTTGAAGTTCTCAAGGATTCCACTGAAACGCATAAAAATTTCAGCAGATGTGGATATTTAGGATATGTATTGCCCTTGATATTATGGTGCAGTGGTTTGAGGGATGGACTAGAATCATAGAATCATAGAATTGTAGAGTTGGACGAGATCGCAAAGGCCATCCAGTCCAACCCCATATTCTGCCATGCAGGAAATCACAATCAAAGCATCCCTGACAGATGGCCATCCAGCCTCTGTTTAAAGACCTCCAAAGAAGGAGACTCCACCAAACTCCAAGGGAGTGGGGTCCACTATCGAACAGCTCTTACTGTCAGGAAGTTCCTCCTAATGTTGAGGTGGAATCTCTTTTTCTGTAGCTTACATCCATTATTCCAGGCCCAGTTCTCTGGAGCAGCAGAAAACAATCTTGCTCCCTTCTCAATAGGACATCCCTTCAAATACTTAAACAGGGCTATCATAACACCTCTTAACCTTCTCTTCTCCAGGCTAAACATGCCCAGCTCCCTAAGCCATTCCTCATAGGGCATGGTTTCCAGACCCTTTACCATTTTAGTCACCTTTCTTTGTAATTTAAGAACTCTCTATGGACTGGGAATCACAAAAGGCAATGGATTCAGAGGTGGTTACTCTGCAAGGCAAGTGTCGGAAAGAGAACTGACTGTGGGAGACCAGGTTTGAGTGACACTGGGTCGCTGTCTACACATGCGTCCCACTGTGCCACCTGGTGCTACCACTGCTGGCATGAGTTGCCCTCTCTGAAGTCAGAAACAAAGTATGATATGGTATGAATTATGCCAGTGGTCACATTCCGATACTAAATGTAATGTATGAACCCATAGAAGGAAAAATTATGTAGGTGAGTGACCCCTGAATAAATCAAAATGTACGCATTAGAGACAATAAAAGGACATTCCTGAAATCAATCAATCCCAAAAGCAGCTTTCATGGTTTCATGCTTTTATTATGAGCTATATATCTAGCTGGAAAACATGTTGAGAACAATGAAGGATCCTGTACACCAAGAGAAGAACAAAGACAGTATCTATAGTATGAACAGTAGTCTTGGCTCCTTCGCTTCGGAGATAACCATTCTTGGAATAAGGAGAGGGAAAAGAAGAAGAGAAGTGTGAGATGTGCTTGAAGGAGCCAGGCGAGAAGCTTCTGGCATTTTCTGTCTGCCAGTAGACTGCTTGGCAGTTTTGAAGACCAATGTTGCCAAGGGAGCGATGTGATGCCAGCTAGAGATTCTAGATTTCCTTGTACTTTGGATGGCTCCTCAGCATTTCTTGGTGCAGCAGCTCTTGCTCTGGCAACACGGAGGGCAGCAGGATGAGCAGAGACTCTGGCAGCAACAGGGGTCACAGTAAGATTGCTTGCAGCAGGATTGCTTGCAGCAAGGGTTGCAGTATGACTGTTTGCAGCAAGAGGAAGAGCATGATTTCTTGCAGGAAGGCTCACAGCACGACTGTTTGCAGCAAGAGGGAGAGCATGATTTCTTGCAACAAGAATCAGAGCACGACTGTTTGCAGCAAGAGGAAGAGCATGATTTCTTGCTGCAAGGGTTGCAAGACTGTTTACAGCAGGACTGCTTGCAGCAAGAGTCACAACAAGACTGTTTGCAGCAGGGTGAGCAGCAGGATTGCTGGCAACATGACTGCTGGCAACATGGCACGTAGCAACAGCTTCCGCTACAACAATCGTTACAACCCATCTTGGTGGAGCGAAGGCAAAGCTGGAACAGAATTGAGAAAGCTCAGTTATTTACCTTGGCAACAGCAGTCGGCAGTGAGTCCCACTGTTGGGTAACATGAGGCAAGGTGGTCTTGAAGGTTCGCAGAGAACTACCGCTTTCAACATTTATATGAGAGATTGCATTCGGAAAGACCATGAAACAGATCTGTAAGCTGTTTCCTCCAAACTGTCCGAGGAGAGCTGCAGAAAGGTTAACAAAACTCCAGTCTCCAAAGCCAAGTGAACAAAGTCACTTGTATGGTGTAACCAAGGTATACTAACTTGCAATACCCCTTCTCCACTACCCTGCATTGTAAATCTCATTGCAAAATCTTGGCATGGATAGTAGTTGGGACAAGGAAATGGATGGAGTAGAGTATGGAGGAAGGTAAAAAACAGTTCTCCTGTGGGTCAGGATTAAGGATCATATTTCTCACCATACGTTGTTGAGTTGCAACTCCCAGCATCCTTCTCCTTGGCTAGGGAAGCTGACAGATGCAATCTGACAACATCTGGAGTGGTTTATGATTCCCAGGCCTGATCTATAGTGTAACTTTTAAAAAACCTGTCTCGATAGTAGTTTTACACACACAAAGAATAAAAGCCCAATGGAGGGAGAACATTTGATATTAAGTTTTAAGGGGAAAAAATTAAATTCTATTAAATCTTATTCCTCCCCACCAACCGTTCATAGAAGTCAATGGAATTTCTCTTACCTTACTTGACCGTGGCAGAGAGTGCAGCCGATGAAGTGAAGTGAATGAAGTCTGGAGGGATGGAGGCCTTTTTATACATCCCCTTGCACCGTCCGCCACTGAAGTGAGGCAGTGCCAAAATATGGGTAACTTCCTTTGCCGTCAGAGTGCATTTTCATGCTCTGCGGCATCATCTGGACCATTATCTTTGTTGACTCTTTCTCGCATTCATGATGAATAGAGAATCCTATGTGGTCTGTCATTAACCGTTGTTTCATCCCATAAGTCTGTAATTTGCTCAGGTGTGTAGCTGGCACTCAACGGATTACCTGAATAGGATGGCTGCTTACAGTGGTGGAGATTCAAACTGAGTTGTTCTCCAACTAATGATGACCATAATGATGACCATCCTGAGGATGAATCAACAAGGGGTCTTACCATTAGTCTATCTCCCCCAGAGACAGATTTACTAGAGTTTCCTCCTGTCCAAACAGAGAATGCAAGGACTTGCTGCTAATTATACTCAATGGAGAAGAAAGATGGCACCCAGAGAAGTCACACTGTCTGAGTAAGACATCAGGAGGAAGTCAGTGGTGGCACTACGCATAATCCTTGGTGAGTAGGACTTAAGGAAGTCATGGAAGACAGGCATCACAATCTAGGGGATGGGTCTTGCATCTCTAGGGCATGTTATGCACCACTCTTCCATCTTACCACCTTTTAGTCACCATTCTCATGTCTCCCATGAATACCACAGGATTGTTATTTTTAGACATTTCCATTCTGAGTGGAATCCCTATAGCACAAATGGAGATCCCTTCTTCTGAGGTGGCAGCGACCATTTTGGTTAGAAGTGATTACATCGGTCTATATCCAGGACATGACATTATCATACATTCCATTACATTCCCACCTTTACTTTCCTATTTACGTGTGAACTCTCAAGATCCAACATATGGAAACTAAAGTCACAGTCACTCAAATTTAATGCTTAGCTTAACTTAGGCCCGGTAATACCTCCTCATTTCAGGCTGGACTGGAGGCGTCCGGTTTGCAGGCAGAGGAACACCACAGCAGCCAAACTGCGCGGCGTCCCTCCACCCGAAAAAGAACCCAGAAAAACCAGGGTCTTCTTGGGACGCTGTGTACATGTCACGCCATTGGCGCACTCATGACATAAGCAACAGGCAGCGATGTCTATATGCTGCGAGTCGCTTACATCAAGATGGCGGCCCCTGTGTGGACAGAAGGCCGCACGTCATAGGGTTCCAAAGCATGTGGTTGCTGTGTGCTCCGGAACCCTAGAATTGGCCCCAGGCCGCCACAAACCGGTGGTCTGTACTGGGCCTTAATGCAGAAGAGAGGACAACTTCAGCACCAATAAGATCTTTACAGGATTCAGGGTTCCAACCAGGGCCTCATTCCCACAATGTAAAAAACCCAGTTTGCAAACCAGTTTGAAATAGCCCTTGTTCTCACTTGCGCCGAATCCCTTATGTGGTTTGTTAAGGGTCCTTGACTCTAGACCCATTTAAAGCGCTTCTTCCAGATCCGCTAAATTCCCCATGTCCTTTGAGACAAATCAATTCAGAGCTAGTGTGAAAGGGGTGCAGGTTGGAATCGGTTCCTGTGGTGTGGTCACGGCAATGAGGTGACTCCATGTTAAATCGATCCATCACTAAATTTGAATGAGAAGTGGATTAAACTGAAATGTTTGGTAAATCAAAGCCTCGAATAGTATGAATACCATGATTTATTTTGTAGTGGTAATGCGGCCCAGGTTGGTACCACTTTGATGGGTTCAGATGGTTCAGTAGAATGATAAAATCATAGCTGGAAGGCACTACGGGGCATTCTAGTATATCCTAAAATTCCTGGGCTTTTTGAAGTTTGCAAGCTAAACATATTTTAGGAGTGTTTATACATAACAAATAGTGATATTGATGATGTTGGTGGTGATGTTGATATAGATATTTTAGGAACAATCTCATTTGTGCCATTCAACTCTTGGTCAAACGTTCAGCTGGCAATTGTGGTGGGACATAGTTCCCCCTCCCAGTTTTCAAAAAGATTAGTATTTGCAAATATTCTTTTAAATTCAAAATTTAAGAGATACAGATTGAACACGGGAGAACCAAACGGCGGGATTCATCCATCTAAGAGCCAAGGTTGCAAATGAATTTGCCTTTAATGATCGTCATTATGGTGGCTTTGGAGAAAGAGGGGGATTTGGGGGAGTCAATATGAAGTGTTCTAAGACTGAAGACAGTTCAGACGGTGCTCTAATAAGAACACAGCTAATACCTTATGTAGTAGTTTACTATGAGAGATGCTTATGGTATCCATTCACGGTAGCATTGTTGTTATTAAAATAATCCTTTAAGTGCCCGCTTGGTTGGGGGAGAGAATTACAACGTGACTACCTGAAAACAGTTGTAATGATATACTTTGAAAAATGGCGGATGTGAACACGAACCGGGAAATTATGTAGCCAACATGAAGCTTAAATGGCGAACTCCACATGTTTGGATGGTCCCTCATTGCTCCTGGAAGAAAGCAAAGAGCTATATAAGAAGGCCCACCATCCTAGAGCTCTTCACTCATTCACTGGATCCAACATCCATATCTAGTCCTACTACTTGAGGTAAGGTAAGATGTGTCTCAGTGTAATACATGAAGACAGGAAGAGAATTTTGTTTGTTGGCAGTTTTGGTGGATGACTAGAGATAGACACCTTCAGACAATTATGACTTTCTTTCTTTCTTTCTTTCTTTCTTTCTTTCTTTCTTTCTTTCTTTCTTTCTTTTCCCTCCTTCATTCCTTTTTATTTAATGCCCTACAGGTTGTTGGGAAGCTCAGATCTTGTAGACACAGTTCTTGTTTTGCAAAGATATCATTTAATATGCATACAAAGTACTGATGGTGACAAATCCGGCTTTTCTGCAACACAATGGGAGAAATAATGCGTTCTTCTATTTCACATAATAAGAAATAAGTGAAATAATCTGAGTTTTCTCTTGGATCAAAATAAAAATCTAAGTCTGGAGACTGTTCCACTGGACAGTCAGATGAAAGTTGGCAACATGAGTTTTCATTGACTTAAGTCTACTTCCTCAAATGTATTTGGTGGCGTGGAAAGTCAGGGACAGACCTATATATGCCCTCTTGGACTTGCCGTTTCATTTCCATACACAAAAGATTTTGGATTTGAATTGACATCCTCACCCTCTAATGTCATATACATTATAGGTCTGTCCCTGGCTTTCCACTCCAGTAAAAGCATCTGAGGAAGTAGACTTCATCCATCTACGAAAGTCCATGCTGACAATTTTTTTTCTGACAGTGAGTCTCAAAGGTGTTACAAGATCTCTCTAGACATATTCTATGTACTAACATGGCTATATCTTTGAACTGAAAGATAGAAGATTGTGGCACAAGTGGCATCTTTGGTTGGAGAACCATACTGTGAAACTATTATCTAAGATGGGTTCTGGAATGCAGAGAAGTGACCAAACGTCTGATCCATTTGGTGGATGTTGTGGTTGGTTCATAGATTCTCTCTTGATTTCTTTCAGTACCGCCTTCCCTCCCGATTGACAACATGTGTTGCTCTTCCAACTCTTGCTGCTCTCCCTCCTGCGGCTGTTGTTCTCCTTGCTGTTGCGAAAAGTGTTGTTGCTCCCCTTGCTGTGGTTCCAAGCAGTGTTGCTGCTCCCCTTGCTGCTGCAGCCAGTCCTGCTGTTGCTGCTCCCCTTGTTGTGATTCCTATTGTTGTGGTTCCTCCTGCTGCGGTTCCCAATGCTGCTATCCTAAGCAATGCAAATGCTGAAGAAATCCAAACGAAACTTTGAAGGCAAGCGAGTTGGATTGTAGAGACCTGAGGATCAAGAAGCAGTACCATCAGCCTCAACAATGATTTGGGTCACTTAGGGTCTGAACAGACAGGCCAAAATAGAGCTGCTTTGGGCCATTTTGGAGGCATGCTTTTTAAATGACACACGCATCTTAAGAGGCCAGGAGCTGCACCAAAGCTGCGATCCAGTCCTTAGGACTGGAGCATGGCTTTTGTGCGGCTTCTGGCCTCTTGGGACACATGCATCATTTAAACAGCATACCTCCAAAGTGACCGGAAGCAGCTTTATTTTGGCCTGTGTGTTTGGGACCTCTTCTTTCATTCCTCATCCTTGCCATGCTTAGCAGCCGAAGCTTTTGCACCTGCCTCCTTCAGTCTCTCAATCCTTTTCATAGGCTCCGGTTTTCATCTGTCTCATACAAAATGGAGGCACATTTGTTGTACATCTGGAATTTCCTTTATCATGTTATTTTTTGGTGAGTGGGACTTGCTCCTTTCTGTTTTGGGCTCTTGAATGACCTCTGTAACATTACAGCTCAAAGATAATAAAATCCAAATTGGAGTGATGTAGTCTTATTGCCTTGCTCAGCAAATTTAATGTAAGAGATGATGATTTTGGTCACTATAGGGTTAGATCTGGGGTGGGGAACATGTGGTCTTCCCGGTTTGTCTGAATCTCATCTCCCAACTCTCTTCATTCATAGTCATGCTGGCTAAGGCTGAAGGAAGTTGCAGTTCCACCATATTTGTACAACATATACCATTTGTACAACATATGCCCATTCCTGGAAATACATTAACACATTTGTGGGACTCAGTAAAAGGTATTTGTGTTGCTAGAGAGGAGTGATGTAAATCATCACCAATTTTGTCCTCATCTGTGAGGATGAATAATTGTGGTAGTCCCAATGGGTTGTGGGTGAATTATTTGCCAATGCAAAGATTGGGGAGAGAAGGTTATAGAAAAGACATGTTCCTTTCTCTTTGGGGCTCGACAGACCATGCTGAAAGGGCTGGGTGGAGGCTCCCGTTTTTGCTCCTGAGGAACGCCGCAACAGCCAAACCATGTGGCCTCCCTCTTCACCACAAAGAACTAAAAGCGGGTTCTTTTTAGTGCATGTGACGGATGCCATGAGTACACCATTGGCACACTGTCATGCATCGATGACGCAAGCGTGGCACTGTGACGTGTGGACACAGTGCTGCGCCATGCTTGTGTCATGATGGTGGCCCCCGTGTGGATGGGAGGCCGCCATCATGACCACACCTGTTATGTACTAGGTTTTGTGAGCATGCGGTCGCTTCACCCTCCAGAACCCTTGTTTTGGCCCCAGGGCACCACAAAGCGCCCGTTTGTACCAGGCCTGCCTTCCTTCCTTCCTTCCTTCCTTCCTTCCTTCCTTCCTTCCTTCCTTCCTTCCTTCCTCAAAGAACAGTATTTTCTGTGCAGGAAACCTGTTTTCTTTCTACTTCTTTTATCTTTATGCAAACTTTATACACACACACAAATTGGGAATGAATAATTACTGATTTCACTCCCATCTCTATAAGACAGCCCTTTGATTTGTTATAAGACACTCCAAATGTCCAGGATGTGAGGGTCAGATCTGTTTCTGTTTGCTTCTGTCCAGATACATGAGACAGAGATATGAGTAAATAGACGTAACACCACTTTCTCTTATTTTCTCTCTGGAGAAAAAGGCAAAAGCAGTCTAAGCCTAAATAGAAACTTTTATTCAAATTTAAGGAGTCAATCATGCATCTGGCTTATCTTGGGTTATCTTTCTCCTGGCAACAGCTTAGGAATTTGCAAAGTTACATTGAAACCGGTTACACTGAAAGACATCATGGAACAGACAATCAGTTAGGGACACCTAAATAAATCCTCCACCCTCCCTAACGAAAATGGTCTCTTACCAGGAAAAGAAAAGTAGATCTGTTCTCTGGTTTTCCCATATCTAGGAATCTGATCCTTACAGGACTGGCCACTGCTATTCTTTCTCATGCCAAGTAAGCAGTTGGCACACACTGAAATCGTATTGCTGTATATGCTATTCTTATAGGGGCCAGTGTGAGATCAAATAATAATAATAATAATAATAATAATAATAATAATAATAATGCTCCATTCCAAAGGATGCTTTGAATAATGGGTACCATGGGGAATATGCTGGAGAGCATGGATAGATCCCTCCACTTGGAGGCAAGATAATATTGCCTATAGATAGATAGATAGATAGATAGATAGATACACACACACACACACACACACACACTTTTTTGTTTTATCATTCCGATTTTGTATTGGATGCCAAATTTTATTTTGCATCTGGTGCCACACAGCTTTTAGCAATAAATAAACATTCAAGGTTGAATGTATGTTTCTTATGAGGATATTGTTGCCTACCATCTCCTTCGGGTCCTTACTAGAAAGATGGCATTATACACACACATAACACATCCACACCATTATGGTCTGCATTAGAAATGATACAGGAAAATGAATGAAAAACAAGTCCCAACTTTCATAGTTTCATGCTTTTATTATTGCCTATATATATATATAACCAGTTATAGAATACATGCAGAATGATCAAGGACCCAGTGCACCAAGAGAAAAATAAAGACACCATATTTATACACAATAGTCTTGGCTCCTTCACTTATGAGAAAGGAAGACAAGAAGGAAAGTATCTGAAATGTGGTTGAAGGAACCAGGCGAAGATCTTCAGGATCTGGTGGAATGAAGAAGTAAATCTGAAGCCTTGAAGCCCAGTGTCAGTGGCATTATGCTATTCCAACTGGAGACTTCTGGATTTCATTGTGCTCCTTAGCATTTCTTGGAACAGCAGTCCTTGCTCTGGGACTTGCAGCATTTCACTGGAGGGCAGCAGGGAGGACAGAGAGTTTGGCAGCAGCTTAGGTCACAGGAACATTGCTTGGAGCAAGGGTCGCAGGAACATTGCTTGGAGCAAGGGTCGCAGGAACATTGCTTGGAGCATGGGTCACAGGAACATTGCTTGGAGCATGAGTCACAGGAACATTGCTTAGAGCATGGGTCGCAGGAACATTGCTTGGAACATGGGTCGCAGGAACATTGCTTGGAGCATGAGTCGCAAGAACATTTCTTGGAGCAAGGGTCGCAGGAACATTGCTTGGAGCATGGGTCGCAGGAACATTGCTTGGAGCAAGGGTCGCAGGAACATTGCTTGGAGCAAGGGTCGCAGGAACATTGCTTGGAGCAAGGGTCGCAGGAACATTGCTT
>NC_056530.1:9344638-9381491 GCF_019175285.1 Sceloporus undulatus
GGAGCATGAGTCGCAGGAACATTTCTTGGAGCAAGGGTCGCAGGAACATTGCTTGGAGCATGGGTCGCAGGAACATTGCTTGGAGCATGGGTCACAGGAACATTGCTTGGGGTAGGAGCCGCAGCTAGATTGCTTGGAGCAGGAGTCGCAGGAGGATTGGCAGCAGGGCTTGCAGTAAACGGGGACGCAGTAGCAGCAGGACTGCTGGCAGCTCTGGCAACTGGAAGGGGAGCAGCAAGACTGGGTGCTGCAGCATGGCACATGGTAACAGGAGGAGCTGCTGCTGCAACAATCATTACAGCCCATCTTGGCGGAGTGGAGGCAAAGCTGGAATAGAACAAGGAGAAGTTACTTATTAGCATTTTCAACAGTGGAATGGAGTGCGCAACCTTAGCGGGCCACATGTGCTGCATTCTTGAGAGCCTGCATAGTAACACCACTTTTTTAAAAAAATAGTTTTTATTAATTAAAATAAAAATAAAACAAAAAATAACAATACACTGTGACATATACATTCATTCAATATTTACTCCCTTACTTCTTCTAGTCCTAGATAAATTTTCGAAAGGTTATGTACTCCCCGTCTTATCTTATCTGAATGACTCCCTATTTGAAGTCGAAGGCTTTCATGGCATCTATAGTTTTTGGTGGGTTTTTTCGGACTATGAGGCCATGTTCTAGAAGAGTTTATTCCTGATGTGTCACAAGCATCTGTGGCTGGCATCTTCAGAGAATGCTGGCATGGAAGAGAGTGAGGTGTGTGTGTGTGTGTGTGTGTGTGTGTGTGTATACTGCATGACCCTAAGTAGGAAGGAGTAATTTCTATGTTAATCTGTGTATACCCCACTTTCTTCCATGCCAGTATTCTCTGAAGATGCCATCCACAGATGCATGTGAAACGTCAGGAATAAACTCTTCTAGAACATGGCCACAGAGCCTGAAAAACCCACAAAAACCATAACTCGTATTTGTTTGTCTTTTAGCACAATTATTTTAAATCCTTCCGATAACTTGTCAAGCATCATATATCACAAATCCATACTTGCTACGGAATAATGTCCTCTTCTTCTTCTGTAGCGATACTCATAAATGCTCCTTTTTCTTCTTTTAAGAAAACAGGGAGTGGATTCCAGTCCTTTTTTTAATTCCTGCATTGGTTTTTTCTTTGTATCATACATGTCAGTTTGTGCATTACCATGCATTCATCAAGTTTCCCAAACCGGTTTTCTATTTTTGGCATTTCAGTACTTTCCCAAAGTGCTGCATACAGTATAACACGCTTGCTGAAACTATCATATAAAACAATAATTTCCCATGTTGTCTTCCCAACATTTAATAAATAAATTTTAGGTCTCCGCCTCCATCAATGTTTAAAATTCTTTTATTTTGGGCATGTATCGTAGTCCGATGTTCTTTTGCCTGTCTACATTTCTGCACCATTTTGAAAGGTTTACACAGGAGACTCTGCTCAAAATCAATGTCAAATTTCCTGTGGAATAGGTAACCTCCTCCTGATAACATCCTTGAGATAGCTCTTCTCCTTCTTTGGAGGTCTTTAAACAGAGGCTGGATGGCCATCTGTCGGGGATGCTTTGATGGGGAGTTCCTGCATGGCAGAATGGGGTTGGACTGGCTGGCCCTTCTGGTCTCTTCCAACTCTATGATTCTATGATCTGTAGAATGGATAACAAAACTCTAGTTCCCGCAGCCAGTTAAGTAAAGCACATGACAAGATGTTGCTTGTGGGATGCAACAAAGATATATTAAGTTGCAATACCCCCTCTCTACTTCCCTGTAGTGTAAATCTGAATGCAAAAATCCCAGCATGGGTAGGGGATAAGAGAAGGAATGGGATGGGATGGAATATGAATATAGAATCCATAGAATAATAGAGTTGGAAGAGACCGCAAGGGCCATCCAGTCCAACCCCATTCTGCCATGCAGGAAATCCAAATCAGAGCATCCCCGACAGATGGCCATCCAGCCTCTGTTTAAAGACCTCCAAGGAGGGAGATTCTATTACACTCCGAAGGAATGTACATATAGGTATGGAGAGAACACTCTACAACAAGGTTAAGCAAAATGCAGTCCTCCAGGTATTACAGCTCCCAGAATCCTTTCTTCTTACCTACTTTGGCCAGGTAACTTCATTGCTGCACTCTGACAACAACTGGAGGGGAACATGGTTCCCAGTCCTTCTCTACAGTGCAACATTTTCTTTCATGTCTTGTCATGTTGCACACACAAAGAAAGCATAACCAGATGGGGAAAGGTCATCTAATTTTTAAGGATGGATTTTTTTAAAAGAATGATTCTATTAAATCTTATTCCTCCCCACCAACTTTCCATAGACATTGATGGAACGTCTCTTACCTTGCTTGGTTGTGGTAGATAGCGAAGGCGATGGAGTGCACTGGATGAAGTGTTGAGGGATGGAGGCCTTTATATCCAGCTCCTTGCACCCTTCGCCACTGAAGTGAGGCAGCACCAAAATATGGGAAACTTCCTCTGCCGTCAGAACGTGTTTCCACCTTCTGCAAAATCACCATTATCTTTGTTGACTGTTTGCTGTTTCCATAATGAATAGAGTGGAAAAATCTTATGTGGTCTGTCATTAACCTTTGTTTCATCCAAATAAGACTGTAATTTGCCTAGGTGTCTAGGTAGCACTCAAGAGATTAATGCAACAAGGCGGATATTTAGCGTAATAGAGAAGCAACTGAGTTGTTCTCCAGGAACTAGTGATGACCACCTTGAGGATGAATCAACAAAGGGTCTCAACATTAGTCTATCTCCCCCAGAGACAGATAGATTCATTGCAAATTCCTTCGGTCCAAACAGAGAATGCAGGACATTATTGCTAATTATACACATCGAAGATGAAAGATGGTACTCAGTCAAGCCACATTGGGTGAGTAAGGTACTAGTAGAGAGTCAGTGGTGACACTATGTGCTATCCTTGGTGATGAGGAATTGAGGAAGTAATGGAAGACAGGCATCACTATCTAGGACACTGGTTCCCAACCTGTGGGTCAGGACCCCTTTGGGGGTCGAATGGCCCTTTCACAGGGGTCACTTAAGACCATTAGGAAACACATATTTGAATGTAGCAATGAAAATAATGTTATGATTGGGGGTCACCACAACATGAGAAATTGTATTAAAGGGTCGCGGCATTAGGAAGGTTGGGAACCACTGATCTAGGGCCTGGATTATCAAACTTTTGCTATTGTTGTTGTTATTGTTGTGTGGCTTCATAGAATCACAGAATCATAGAGTTAGAAGAGACCACAAGAGCCATCCAGTCCAACCCTCTGCCATGCAGGGACTCCCAGTCACAGCATACTTGACAGATGGCCATCCAGCCTTTCGTTTCCAACTTGTGACAACCCAAAAGTGTGCACCTCTCATGGGATTTATTTACTTTTTCGGCAGCTTTCTTGAGAGGGGATCTGCCATTGCCATCCTCTGAGGCTGAGAGAGTGTGGCTTGCCCAAGGTCACCCAGTGGGTTTCCATGGCTGAGCTGAGATTCAAACCCTGGTCTACCAATGTCTGGTACTCAAACTGCTACAGCACGCTGGCTCTCTTCCCACATCAAACGTACAACATAGTTAATCGCCATTATATTCTAGTCTTCATTGGTGCTCTACAGGCAGGTGCTATAGTGTGCCCTCATCATGTGCGAGAGGCGGCGCTTCCAGACATCTCTCGCCCCTTGGAAGTGACGAGGGTGCCGCAGCTGCGGCATGCCCATCAGAAGTGGTGCGTAACGATGATGTCGCAGCTGCGCCGCTTCCAGACGGGGCGGCACAGCTGTGATGTCATTGCGATGTCTCTGGACCTTTGCGGTGTCACAGTGATGCCACAAAAAAGAGCTGGTTTCCAATTTGGTTGCTGCAGAACAGCTGCGGAGCAAAAAGAGGTACCGGGGAGGCACCTCTTTCTGGTGGTTTGTACCCCACCTTTGCTAATTATTTCTGTACTCTCGTTCAGTCTTAATGACGCAAGTGAAGATTACATCTCCAGAATTATAAATGTATTTTTTTAAAGGGGGGGGGTTTGACAGCCTGCCCTGAAAGGGCAGGCTGGACCCACCACTTTTGCGCCTGAGGGAACCCGTATCAACCAAACCGCAATCGTTTCAACTGAAAGCGGGTTCTTTGAGTGGCGCACGGATGCCACCATGAGTGCACCATTGGCGCACTGTGACATGTCAATAACGCAAGTGTGGCATTGTGATGTGTGGACGCTGCGCCCTGCTTGCATCATCATGGCAGCCCCCGTATGGATGGGAGGCCACCATGGTGGCGCCGCTGCTGTGCACTAGGGTTTGGGAGCGTGAGGATGCTGAACCCTAATTTTGGCCCGAGACCTGCGCTTTGCACCTGTCTGTCTCAGGCCAAGAATACATTTATAATTCTGGAGATGTCATCTAGACACAACTGTCTATATCTGGGCCCTGAGATTGTCACATATTTTTTGCTGTCATTCCATTTCAGTTCTACAATGATCTGTAGACTTATGAGGAGAAGGGGAGTAAACTCAACACCTTAATCCTTTTTTAAGGGGGAGGGGGTTAGATATAGTATTATACATACTGTACATTGGGTACATGGACTGCCTTTTCATCTTTTAAGCCGCTTTAATGGCTCCTAAATGACTCTGTTGGATATGATATGAACTTATATAAATGGAAACAACCATGGGATTTTGAATGGATGGATGAACATGGCTCTTACAAGAGGCCAACATCAGCAATAACTGGCCCTCTACAATTCTTAAGTCCAAGACCGACCAACCAATTGCGTAAATAAAAATGTGACATCCAGAAATGATGGAGGTCCATGGGACTGTATGACGTGATCATTGTCATACAGTAAAAGAAACTGATCTAATAGCCACACTCTCCTGCCCTCTGGGCTGCATTCTTACCATGCTCTGCTTAGATGTGAAAATTGCACAGCTATTACCAGAACATGCTTCCATCATGTACAAGGTGGTAAATGCTCTTTTAATGAAAGGTGTGACAAAAAACAAAGATGGTTAAGTGGCATATAGCACTCTGAAAGGAGGCCCACTTCTGACCCATGAAGTTGCCGTTCCATTGTGCTGCCTCACTTCCTACCAAATAGCTACAAGTTTATGAAAAGTGCAGATGGGAGAAAATTTCATGCAGGCTTGGCACCATCTACACTACAAAATTAATGCAGTTTGACACTGCTTTAACTGTCATGGCTCAGTGTCATGGAAGTCTGGGATTTGTAGTTTTATGAGATATTTCACAGAGGCAAGCCAAGACATCCCCTCCCCTGCCGTTGTGCTTCCTTGCATAGGAATGGGGCTAGATTCTCTACATCAGGGCTTCCTCACGAAACACATTGCTCAACCTTTCCCACAATATTTTTGCATATTCTTTTCATCCCTATTCTGGGCAGTCAGGAAAGGCAAACCAGCACCTACTTTGTAGTAAGATACTCTGCCCTGGAGGTTATGACAGTTACATCCATCCCTCCATATTTGCGGCTTTGATATTTGCCAATTTGATTATTCATGGATTTGATTAATATATTCTCTCTAGGTCCTCCAGTGCAATTCTAAAAGTTGCACTGGAGGACCTAGAGATTCCTAGAGAGGACACTCTACTAGGCCTTTGTAGCTCCTCTAGTGCAGTTCTATGGTCAGTGTCTGTCGGACGTTGACCACAGAGTTGCGCCGGAGGACCTAGAGAATCCTAGAGAGGTGTCCTCCACATGGTGTTTTCGTTATTTGTGGTTTTCCCATATTCACGGGGGGCTTGTGCCCCTAACCCTAGCGAATATGAAGGGACAAGTCTATTTCTAAATGCTATAAATCAATCCCCTGACACCGCGATTGTCCACCTTTCTATCCAGCCATTAGATGTCTTCATCTTTCTTTGCCATATGTTTTGCTTCGTGTTTTAACTCGAACATGCCGTTCACATGTGTTTAGTGTGAATCATACATTGTTGTGATGTTGTTAGTCACCTTCAAGTTGGCTTGAACTTATGGCAACCCCAGCCGTTCACAGCTCTGCTCCAGATCTGCAAGCTCCAGAGTGTAGTTTCTTTTCTTTGAACTGTCTTCCCAAGAGCAGGTAAAACCCTTTTTTTATTCCAACAGGTCTTTAATAATTACTGTATGCTTGCTTTTTCAAAAGGAGAAACAGGTTTTGAATAATGGGCTGGATTTTTGTTTGTTTGTTTGTTTGTTTGTTGTTTTTTTTTTTTTAATGGCTCACATTTCTTGACAGATCTTAATTTCCTGGGCTGGCATTCAGTATTGCAACTACAGGTTTGTAACCCAGAGTTATTGATCCGCAAGTGTGTAGAGCAGTGGTTCCCAACCTTCCTAATGCCGTGACCCTTTAATACAGTTCTTCATGTTGTGGTGACCCACAGCCATAAAATTCTTTTCATTGCTGCATACAAATATGTGTTTTCCAATGGTCTTAGACAACCCTTGGGAAAGGGTCATTCGACCCACAAAGGGGTCCAGACCCATAGGTTGGGAATCACTGGAGTAGAGAGATCTTGTAGCACCTTTGAGACTAAGGATTTTCGACACTGGGAAAACTGGAGGGTTATGCCAGCATCAATCCAGGGTCATCCATGGGGTTTCACATTATTTCAAAAGAGAATATCAAACGACGTTGAAGGCAATGCAAAGGCGATCCAAACGCAATCACGCATCATCCCAGGGATAGGTAAATTCCGAGAAACATTGAATTTATAAATCCTGTTCCGCTCCAAATTTGCAGTCAATCCACTTTTGCCTGGTATGGAGTGCACCAGAAATGTAAAATCCTCCAGACACAATCCTGTCCTCCCTGCACAAGTGCGATCACATTAATTCGTAATAGAAAGCCAATGGGTATGTACTCATGTGATGGATTCATTCGTATTGGCACTGCTTTCTCTTTTGGATGCATGATGTTCTAGTTTGTGTGCGATGAGGTAGTACACAATTGTTTGCATTTCTGAATTGGCCCCACTTTCTTCTTCTTTTGGAATGGGGATGCATTCCTTCATGTGAAAAAGTCCTAACTGAAAGAAAGAAGTTGGCAGCATGAGCTTTCCTAGACTTCAGTCTACTTCCTCAGATGCATTTAGCAAGTAGACTGAAGGCCAGAAAAACTCATGCTGCCAACTTCTTTATTTCAGTTAGTCTCAATGGTGCTACAAGATCTCTCTCTATATAATGATTCGATAGACTAAAATGGTTATATCTTTGAATTCTGATCCCTAACTGATAAGACTATTGGGTCTGCCATATCAGTGGGCTAGCAATCTGTGGATTTGGCCACCAATGGATTGCCATGCCCTGTACTATTCAGTGGTGGCATGTGCACAACAATGTGCTGATATGGATATGCACACATCATCACCCGTTGAATAATATGGGACTTGAGCATCCATGTTTCCCCCTCCCATCCACTGGGGTCCCAGAACCAAACCCCCATCAAAGGGAAAGGATCACTGTATATTGCCTTACTGTTAACGTACATGAATGTAACTTAGGTAACCCAGGCCCCTTAAGAGCCAGCTGCCGAATCAGGGAAAGGAGGTCTGTTTAGCTTCTGATCAGGTGTTTCCAGCAAACTCCAAAGAGCAAATGACAAATGTAACAATCAGAAGAAGGGCCCTGATGCAAGTCCTTGCTGTAATCTCACTTACTGCTAGGATGGGAGGTGGAATCATTCTCCTTGCAACCTGTTTGGAAACTGAATAGATCTCCTTCAACTGCTGGCTCTTAAGGTTATGTCAGGATACTTTACTTATGGTGCACCTACAGTGTAGAAATAATGTACTTTGGCGGGGCACAGACCACCCCTTTTTTGTGTAGGATTGGGACCAGGGTAGCCATACCGGAAGCCCCTGCGGTCCCAATCTGACGCTTCCCTGTGGCCTGGAAAAGGGGTATCCTTGGGGCTTCATGCCCCTGGACACCCCGGGAGCCGCAGCCAGAGGAGGAAGGGGCCGTTTGGTGGCTGCATGAACGAGGCACCCTCCCAGAAGGAGCTCCATTTCCGAGCTCCTTCTAGCTGCACAGCCATGCCACCATAAGTGGCCTGGGGCAGTGCGAACACATCACACTCGCACCGTGCCATTTGGAGGTGGCGTGAGCATGATGTCATAATGATGGTGCCCGTGTACACAGGGCGCTATCATTATGCCGCCGCTGGCATGTATTAGGGTTAGGGACATGATGCACACTTCCTAACCCTAATACTGGTGCTGGTACGCTGCTTTTTGGTGGTCTGTACCACACCTTTGACTCTACTTTAACTGCTATGGCTCCATCCGAAGCATCCTGGGATTTGTAGTTTTGTGAACCACCAGCGCTCTTTGCCGAAGGAGACTAAAAGACCTTGTAAAACTACCAATCTCAGGATAGGACAGAGCGACAGCTTGTAAAGCGGCATCAAACTATATTATTTCTATTGTGTAGATGCACCCTTTGTTACATAACTAGGTTGCCAAGGTAGAATGCTGGTGATGATAGTTTAATTGCTTTTTAACTGTTGCATCCTGTGGATGTTTAAGCTTGTTTTAAATGTTTAAAAGTTACCGAAATTCCAAATGCTTTCGGGGAAAGAAGAAAATATCTGTCACATACTCTTTTCCAGCCGCACGTTTCAAATGAGCTGATTCTCCTTCTCTGTGTCAGGAAGAATAAAATGACTCCTGGAAACCAATGAGTCAACATACCGAGGCAGATAGAGAAGCCGGGAGGCTTTCTGATTTAAAAACACGCTCAACCACCCTTAACTTGTAAACTCATGTTACCTGCACTCATTTCATCATAGTTATTTCTGTTAGTCAGTGATGAGGATTCCAGCATCAGTGCTAGAAAAATAGCTTTAATCATATCCTTTTTAAAATTTTAATAAAAGAAGAAAAGGAAGATGGAGAGAACAGTCAGGGTTCGGGCACTAAAGGAAAGCCAGGACTGATAGTTAATGAAAATGTCATCATTCTTGGGTCCTTGCTCATAGGAGGATGCATGGAGCTATATAAACAGGTTCCCCATCCTTGATTCCCTCACTCATTCATCAGTTCCTACTACTACACTGAACAAGGTAAAGACTATTACACTCTTTAATATTTGATGACAGGGTGATGGGCATGCATGAAAAAGTGATAACAGATTGGGGTGATGAATGTGTGGTCTATAGACCCCAAGAGACCCCAGGGCTCTTCTTGAGATTTTAAGCCCCCCAATATTTCTCCAGTTTTTGGCAGAATGCTCCCATGCTTTCAAGGTGTTTAAATGCTGGTATTGCAGCCACAAGGTTGTGAATTCGATCCCAGGGCTCCAAGGTTGACTCAGCCTTGCATCCTTTCATAAGTTGGTAAAATGAGGACCCAGCTTGTTGGGGGCAATTGGCTTACAAATTGCAAACCACTTAGAGTAGCGATGGAGCACCTTTTAGAGACCGAGTGCCCAAACTGCAACCCCAAACGCATTTATTTATCACAAACTGCTGCATTCCTCTGGCTTTCTAGTATCAAACTCTGGCAAACTCTGTGCTGGAGTGACACCACATGTGCTCACAGAGAGGGCTCTGAGTGCCCCCTCTGGCATGCGTGCCATAGGTTTGCCACTACTGACTTAGAACAACAGTTCCCAACAGGGGTTGCCTAAGGCCATTGGAAAACACATATTCCCAATGGCGTTAGGAACCAATTTTATGGTTGGGGGGGTCACCAGAACATGAGGAACCGTATTAAAGGGTCGTGGCATGAGGAAGGTTGAGATCCCCTGACTTAGAGAGTGCTGAGTTCACTGATAAGCGGTATAGAAATGTAAATGATATTGCTATGGTGAAAAAAAAAATTGTCATTATTTGGGACACCCGCAGGCCATTATTTGTTGTTGTTGTGGGCCTTCCAGTTGGTCTGACTTATGGCCATTCTAAGTTTTCTGAGGCTGAGAATGTGTGGCTTGCCCAAGGTTACCCAGTGGTTTTCTTGGGCAGACAAGTGTTGATGTATATTATCATGGGTCACTTTAAAGATATAGCTGTGTTAGTCTGTGAAATGACTATGCAAAGAGATCTTGTAGCACTTTTGAGACTGAATGAAAGAAAGAAATTGGCAGCATGAGCTTTCGTAGACTTTAGCGCCTTTACCGAAAGGCCAAAATAAAACTGCTTTGGGTCACTTTGGAGGTATGCTATTTAAATGATGCATTCGTCCTAAGAGGCCAGAAGCCACGCCAAAGCTATGCTCCAGTCCTAAGGACTGGAGCGCAGCTTTGGTGCAGCTTCCGGCCTCTTAAGACGCGTGTGTCATTTAAACAGCATACCTCCAAAGTGACCCAAAGCAGCTTCATTTTGGCCTGTCTATATGGGCCCTTTAGTCTACTTCTTTAGATGCATTTGGGGCATCTGAGGAACGCATCTGAGGAAGTAGACCTAAGTCTACAAAAGCTCATGCTACCAACTTCTTTCTTTCAGTCTCAAAGGTGCTACAAGACCTCTTGGCATACTGATTGTGGGTCAATGTTCAGCACAAAATGTCTTGGTTTCTTGCAGCACCTCTTTCCCTCCACATGGCCAAGGCGACACGCTGTTCCCAGTGCCGCTGTTCCCCCTGCTGTTGTGAGATGTGTTGCAGGACCCCGTGTTGTGAGGGTGAATCTTGCCATTGCTGTCCTCGCTGTGGCCGCTGTCCTTGTTCCTGCAGCTCTCCATGCTCCGGTTCTGATCCCTACAGTTGCTCCGACGTTGGCAGTTCTGAATGCAGTTATTCTTAGCAAGACAGATGCTGAAGACATCTAAGGGAAGCCTTGAAGGCACAGCAATGAACTTCTAACCTGATGACTTGTGTCAGATATACCATCCATTTGGAGTCTATGGATGGAGGCCTTGCATTGACTGCATCATGGTAACAGTGGATGAAGCGTCTCTATCGTCAGTGGGCTGCCCAGTACCCAGAAAAAAGTGGACATGCAAAAAGCCCACAATAAATTTGCTCACAGAAATAACCCACTGACATAAATGCACACACTGAAAATTGCACACATTGAAAAATGCCCATGTTGAAAATTGCAATTTTCCATGTGGACTTTTTTTCCAATGCAAGTAGTTTTGTATAGAACCCAGAGTTGAGGCATTATCCTTCTGACATCTGGGCAATTGTCTGTTTCTGTAAGTTAAATGCCTTGGGTTTTGCAAGACCCTCCTTTGCTCTCCCAATTCCATTTTTTTAACCTTGCTTTTACCTTCTTTTATTCTGTATATCATTGTACTAGTGCTGGTCTATGACCATAATAAAAATGAACCAAATCAGCTCTCCCAATTCTTTGAGTGACTTCTTTGCTGATGCAAAATTTAACAGTGTATACGTGAAACAATATAAATGGTTGCAAAACCTCATGTGTCTTCCATTTACGTTCCAAGCTGCAAAAATTCTCACCCATCTTTGATTCTCCTCATGAAGGTTTCCCAATGTCCTGGTGATTTTTTTTTTTTGGGGGGGGGCATATTTTCAAATATTCTTTCCATTCCTAATTTCTGGACAGAATAATTCCTCCAAGCCCTTTGAGATGTCTGCATTGCAGAGGTGAATTCTGCCGAAAATCTGGCAGCCGTTTTATTTTCCCCAATGTGATTTCTGGAGAGAAAGGAAAACCTTTTTCTTGGCCAGCAAATGAATACCAATTAATCTTCTTTCCATCGCTGTTAAGCAGCAGCCAGTTCTGTGTTGTTCATCAAATTACTCATAGAAGAATTCAACTAGCCAGGCCTCCAAGGAGAATGCTTGGTGAGCTGATTCATCTCCACTTGGGAGCAGGTCTTTTGTAAAGCTAAAGAGTCTGTTCATGCACTCAGGACTTTTTGGCTTACCACTAGGACACTGATATCAGGCTAGGAACAAATCTAACCTGCATCAATAGAAGTATAGTGTCTAGATCAAGGAAAGCAATAGTCCCGTTCTATTCTGCTCTGGTTAGACTTCACCTGGAATACTGTGTCCAATTCTGGGCCCCACAATTCAAAAAGGATGTGGAGAAACTGGAGCATGTCCAAAGGAGGGCAACTAAAATAGTGAAACTGTGCCCTATGAGGAACGCCTTAGGGAACTGGGGATGTTTAGCCTGGAGAAGATTAAGAGGTGATATGATAGCCCTGTTTAAATATTTGAAGGGTTGTTACATCGAGGATGGAGTAAGCTTGTTTTCTGCTGCTCCAGAAAACAGGACCCAGAACAATGGATGCAAGCTCCAGGAAAAGAGATTCCACCTCAACAATAGGAAAAACCTCCTGACAGTAAGAGCTGTTCGACAGTAGAACACACTCCTTCCTCAGAGTGCAATGGAGTCTCCTTCCTTGGAGGTCTTTAAACAGAGGCTGAATGGACATCTGTCAGGGATGCTTTGACTGAGATTTCCTGCATGGCAGAATGGGGTTGGAATGGATGGCTCTTGGGATCTCTTCCAACTCTACGATTCTATGATGCTATGATTCTTTCAGTGACTCAAGGTGACCAATGAAAGCCTGCAATGATAATCAGTGGTGAACAAGTGAATCCTGACTTCATTTCTAAGCACCACAGTTTCAGAAGGATATTGACCATCTGGAACATGTCCAGAGAAGGATGACCAAGATGGTCAACGATTTAGAAACCAAGTCTTATGAGGGATGATTTGAAGGGCTGGGTTGGTTTGGCTTGGAGGGGAGAGGGCCGAAGGGGGACATGACAGCCATATTTAAATATCTGAAGGGATGTCATGTAGAAGATGGAGCCAGCTTGTTTTCTGCTGCCCCAGAAATGGGGGGGGGGGGGATACAGACGGGTGGCTTCATGCCGCCGGTCTTTACCCCTCATTGGCGCTTCGCCAACCGCACTGCATGGCACTGCCGCGCTCCCTAAAAAGAAGCTGCCTAGAGCAACTTGTTTTTAGGAGCGCCATAACGGTGTTCGCACGCCCTGATGCTGCTGCTTCCGGCGAGCACCATTTGGGTATGCGGATGCCCATGTGTCATTGCCATGTGCCCTGTGTAGGCAGGGTCATGGCAAGATGGCGCATGGACAGCACTAGCAGGGCTGGGCGCGTATGGATGCCCAGCCCTCCGGAGCCCTTAAATCGGCTCCAGGCCGGTGCTTTACGCCAGTCTGTATCAGGCCTAGGACACAAGCCAATAGAATCAAATCAAAGAGATCCCACCTAAATATTAGCAAAAACATTTTTGCACTTATTGTAAGAGCTGTTTGTCAGTGGAATGGATTGCCATGGAGGGTGTGGGTTCTCCATTTTTGGGGAGATCTTTAAACAGAGGTTGGATGGGGAACTTTCAGAGGTGCCTTATTGTGTATTCTTCCATGGCAGGGGGCTGCATTAGATGACCTTTGTGGCCCTTCCAACTCTAAGATTCTATCATTCTGTGAGTGGGTGATAATCTAAATGAGAAAGAGGCAATACAAACCAGGAATTTTTCTTCTTCTGTGCCTGAATGCTGGCCTTACATATATGTTAGGACTTCTCCTGCCACCTTCTGGAGGTGCAAGAAAAATCCCTGAATTTCCTGGTCACTTGCAGAGCACAACAGGATGAACGAGGTGGAGAGTAGAGACCAAATGTGTATATGATCTACTAATGGGTATGGACACTTTCATATATTGCATGTGCAAATGGTCATTTTTTCAAAGACTCAGGTTGGTATGGGTCACTTTCAGCCCTGCATAAGGCAGGACAATTGTTACTTTCTGCATGAAAACCAGACACCATCTCTATTAAGCAAAAGCAAGCTTCCCAGTTTTTAGGAGAGGGAATGCAGAAATCGTGGTTACTATGGCCAAGATTGTCCACTGCAGCCTACATTTCGTTTTCGTTCTTCTTCTTGTTGTTGTTAACTGTTCTTGAGTTGATCTCGACTCATGGCGACCCTGATGATGAGACATCTCCAAGACTCCCTACATTTGGTAACTTTAAGAATTCATTTCTATTTTGCAGAAATGCAAGGAACTCCTATTAGTGGATGAATAAAGTGTGCATCTGGGCACTGGCAAGAGTGCTGTAATGGACCTTAAGCACTCCGGATGTGCATTGGACGCTTCTGAGGTGCTTCTGATGCAAACTGGGCTCTTTTGTTGTGCTCTGGCACTTGCTAGATAGTGTGCATCAGGGAGTGCCCCAATGCGCTCAGTGCCTCTTGCACATCAGTCACTCCACCATTGCACAGTGGACACTCATACACTGTAAGGTCATGGCAGCTCTTTGATGAAGATGGAAGTTGATTAACTACTCAGTTCACTTCTGAACACATGTAAGGCCATTTGCATGTCCCAAGCAGAATAGCAACCAATGCTTTATTAGTAGCATTATTGCCTGTGTTTCGACAGAGGAATTATTCAAAGTGATGAATGAGAAAAGAGACTGAAAACATCCTCTTCCACAGTTGTTCCACAACCTCTTGGTGAACATGGAAGTTGCAAAACCACTAAGTTACATTTTGCACACATGGAAGGCCATTTGCAATGATGCAAGTCACAAGCAGAATGTCCACAATCAATGCTTTATTATTAGTATCATTGTCCATGTCAACAGAGGAATTATTCAAAAAGATACAAGAGAAGAGAGACTGAAAACATCCTATCCACAGTGGTTCCCAACCTTGGGTCCTTCCAATGTTTAGACTTCAGTTCCTAGAATTCCTGGCTGCTGGTCAAACTAGCTGAGGCTTCTGGTAGTTGAAGTCCAAAATGCTGGGAGGACCAAAGGTTGGGATTCATTGCACTAAAAGAATAAGATCCCTACTTCATATACACAGCAGGTAGACCTCATTCTAGCACAGCAAAGGGAAACAAGAAGAAGAGAAGAACACCCTGAAAATTAAACCAAGGCAGGTACAGCACTGAAGGCAACACATGAATGAATACAAGGAGTCAACCATGCATTGAAGGCAACATATGCATGAATACAAGGAATCAACCATGCTTCGGCATCAAAGATGGTGGTAGTCCTCCTTGTACCATCAGGCTGCAAAACCTGGACTTCATTCAAGCTTGTGCTTCAGGTTCTTCAGAACTTCCATCTTCTGTGGGTTCCTCCACACCTCCATCTTCCTCAAGTTCCTCAAGTTCTTCTTCAGCACCTACACTGCTTGTTTCATCATCCTCAGGTTCCTCGTGACCAAGAGCCAGCACAATTATACAGGGAGCATGAAAATCATGGGAATCGAGATCATAGCAAGGGGGGTGGCTGCAAGGAGACGAACTCAAGCAAGGGCAGCAGCAACAGCAAGGTTGGAAGCAACAAGTCTGGCCAGAGCAGCAGCAGAGGGAACGGCAAGAAGACTGGTCCTGGCAGCAGGGGGAGCGACGGCACTCCCTGAAACAGCAGGGGCGATAAGAACACTTCTTGCAACAACATGGGAAGTAGCAGCACTGCTTTGAACAGCAGGGGGAACGACAGCACTCCTTGCAAGAGCATAGGGAGTGATGACATTCCTTACAAGAGCAGGGAGAGTAGCAACGCTCCCTGCAACTGCAGGGGGAACGATGGCACTCCTTGCAAGAGCAGAGGGAGTGACGACATTGCCTACAAGAGCAGGGAGAGTAGCAACACTCCTTGCAACTGCAGGGGGCATGACGGCACTCCTTGCAAGAGCATAGGGAGCGACGACATTCCTTACAAGAGCAGGGAGAGTAGCAACACTCCTTGCAACTGCAGGGGGAACGATGGCATTCCTTGCAATAGCAGAGGGCGCGACGACATTCTTTGCATGAGCAGGGAGAGTAGCAACACTCCTTGCAACTGCAAAGAGAGTAGCAATGCTCCTTAGAAGAGCATCGGGAGCATTGGCATTGCTTGGAACAGCAGGGGGAGCTGTGGTGGCATTCCTTGGAACAGCAAGGAGAGCTGCGTTGGCATTCCTTGCAAGAGCAGGGAGAGTCACAACAACCTTTGCAGCTACATAGGGAATTGCAGGAGTTGGAACAGCACGGCATCTTTGCAATGGGGGAGGGAAGGAGGAGCTGGAAGAAATCAAGAGATAACCCATGAATCTGTGAATCATGTTAAATACACCACCTTGCATCCTATGGGTCAGTCCCAAGTAGATTAGAGCCATCAGATCTATTGTTAAATAGCGAGTCAATGACTTGGGTCCGGACCATCTGAAAGACTGTATGTTCCCCTACAAACCTGTCAAAGCTTTACTGTCTTCAGGGGATGATCTTTTGTTTGGTCCTGCCACCGTCACAGGCTCGCTTGGTGAGGCTCAAGGAGAGGGGCCTTCTCAGTGGCTGTTTCAATGGTAACTGTTCGGTAGCTGTTCACATCACCTCTGGGTGACTGAGGTTGAGAAAGTGTGACTTGCTTAAGATCATCCAGTGGGTTCCCATGACTAAGAGAGGATCCAAACCCTGGTCTCCAGAGCTTTCACCCAATGCTCAAACTACTACCTCACATGGGCTCTGCAACATGGCTGACATTCCCACTGGCATTACATCTTGGACCAACATCTTTAAAACTGCTATGGAAGTGTGCCAAGCATAAAATCCGGATGTATGCTTATCTATAAAGCCAAGTGTCAAAAGGATTCCAGATAATATTGCAGTGGCTACACACACACACACACACACACACACACACACACACACAATCTTTTGCTTGGTAGCTTTCATCAATGGTGATCAATGAAGCTCAGATCCATTCAAAACAGATTTGACACCAAGGTCTGTCAACAAACCTCTACTCTGCAGGATCTAGTTGATGGACTTGCTCAGGAAATGCAAATTTGGTGAATTCATAGTCAAGGGTGAAGCAAATGAATTTTGCCCAGATTGTTGTTTTCATAACAAAGATAGCATCCCAGTGCTATGGATTTTACAAGGCCCTAGCTTCTCTGCACAGCAATGAAGAGACGTTTTCCAGTAACCACAAACTGATGTCGAAGGCTTTCATGGCCGGCATCCATAGATTTTTGTGGCTTTTTCGGGCTATGTGGCCATGTTCTAGAAGAGTTTATTCCAGACCTTTTGCCAGCATCTGTGGCTGGCATAGAAGAGAGTGGGATATATATATATAACCCCACTCTATTCCATGCCACCATTCTCTGAAGATGTCAAAGCCACAGATGCTGGTGAAACATTAGGAATAAACTCTTCTAAAACATGGCCACAGAGCCCCAAAAACCCACAAAATCTGACCACAAAACTGTTAGGTAGACCAATTTGTGGCCTTCAGATCCCTACATGCAAGATTCCTAAGCCTTCATTTGGAATTCTGACTCTATTAAACATCACTGGTCTATTTTCATACTTCCATATCTCTCCACCCTCCTTTATGACCAAACAGTCAAATATAACTTACCTTTCTCAGTAAGAGGTGATGTGGAGTCCAGTGAGTGAATGGAGAACTCCACAGCAGTGGACCTTTTTATACAGTGAAGTTCACCCTTCTCTGAGAAGTGAGGAACTATCCAAGAATGGAAGGCTTCATTTTAGGACTCCATCATGCTACCTTGTGGTGTATGAATCTCGACTTTACTCATATGGGCCATTTTGAATCGAACTGTTTATAAGTAGTCACGCCGTAATTCTCTCACCTGCCCAAGGCGGCACTTGAAAGAATCCTATATGTGGAAATGACAGGCTGGAAAGACATCATATGAGTTGATCTTTGTAATCTAGCACCTTAAGGGTATTATTTTGTCACGTTTGCAACCTGGGGACTGGAAGGTGTTCCAGCTCATCCCACGAGGAAAGACAGCACACACCAGTTGCTAACACAAATAACAAATTGGAACGTAAGTGGCGATAGTGACGGGTGGAATTTAATTTTTTATATGAATTTAAAACAGCATTCTTAATTTTCCAAGACTTAGGGAGCTGGGGATGTTTAGCCGGGAGAAGAGAAGGTTAAGAGGTGATATGATAGCCCTGTTTAAATATCTGAAGGGATGTCATATTGAGGAGGGAGCAAGCTTGTTTTCTGCTGCTCCAGAGAATAGGATCCAGAACAATGGATGCAAGGAAAAGAGATTCCACCCCAACATTAGGAGGAACTTCCTGAGAGTAAGAGCTGTTTGACAGTGGAACACATTCCTTCCTCGGAGTGTAGTGGAGTCTCCCTCCTTGGAGGTCTTTAAACAGAGGCTGGATGGCCATCTGTCAATGGGGATGCTTTGATTGTGATTTCCTGCATGGCAGAATGGGGTTGGACTGGATGGGCCTTGCGGTCTCTTCCAACTCTATTATTCTATGATTCTATGATTTTTTTTAAAATGAATATGAAAGAAACCACAATCAATAGACTTGCCTGTCTGGGTTTGATTCCACATGTTAAATTTGAAGACTTAATGGTTCTCCCCCAGTTGCTCACTTCAGTAATCCGATGGACATTTGCTTTATTACTGGAGAATGGGGGGGGGGGGAATAATATGTGTACTTGGCAATAATTATGTTTTTAATGTATTATTATAGTTATTGCTCTTCTTGCTGTTGTTCTTGTTGGCAAGAATCCATGATCGCAGTTACAACTTTTTGTACACATTTGTGACCGGTTCGTAATCACTATCCTTGTATATTCAGTCGTGCACAGAACACATTGTTGTTTGTTGTTAATAAAGACCTCATAGTTTTGAAGCAGTCCTTCATAACTTGTGGAAGGAGGCACAGAACTATATAAGGAATTCCACTTCTCTAGAGTTCTTCACTCATTTGCTGGAGTCAATATCCATCCTTATTCTGAGTATAGGAAGCCTCCACTTTCTGTTCCCTCGATTTTTGGCATCTTGATCTTTTGGTGCTTGCAAGTTACAAACTTATCCCATTAATTTTATGAGGCAGCTTTTCTTGTGCATGAAGCTCACTTGGGGACCACTCATATGTACATCCCAAGGATGTACATATGAAAACAGTGCTATGAAAACAGTACTATGGAAACAGTGGACCCCTCTTTACAGTCAAAAGTAATATATAGTTGGCCCTTGGAACTCGTGAGGGATATGTTCCAGGCCCCCCTCCCCACAAGTTCCAAAATGCATGCATATTCAGATCCCATAG
The DNA here is from genome assembly GCF_019175285.1 of Sceloporus undulatus. Classification (NCBI taxonomy): domain Eukaryota; kingdom Metazoa; phylum Chordata; class Lepidosauria; order Squamata; family Phrynosomatidae; genus Sceloporus; species Sceloporus undulatus. The sequence continues at coordinate 9,363,677 of NC_056530.1, forward strand.
GCTTGAATGAGGTGCATGTATGCAGGGAGCATACCACAGGTGTGTGTCCCATTCATGTTAACAGCAGCCACCCCTCTGCGGGTTTCCAAGTCCGTGGATCTCAAATCTGCAGACTTGGAGGGGTGACTGTATAACATGCTATTTATGGGTTTTGGTGGCCAAAAAGTAGAGATACATAGAGTACTGGGAGACATTGGAGGATACTTGCCCATAGGGTATCATTGGAGAATACTTACCCATAGGGAAACGTGTCGGGGATGCTTTGCTTGAGATTTCCTGCATGGCAGTGGGTTGGAGTGGATGGCCCTTGTGGTCTCTTCCAACTCTATTATTCTATGATTGTATGATCAAACAAATTCTGACAGTACTTTGTGGGCTATTGGAAGCATTGTTTCCCCATCAATTCATATCCTGTTCCATAAGAGTTCCCCAGAAGGAGGATCATGATGTATGAAGGTTAAGATACCAAATAGAACAGCAGTTCCCAACCTGTGGTTCATGACTCCTTTGGAGGTCGAATGACCCTTTCATGGGATCCTCTAAGACCATCGGAAAACACATATTTCTGATGGTCTTAGGAACTGAGACACCACAATTTTATGGTTGGGCTTCACCACAACATGGGAAACTGTATTAAAGGGTTACGGCATTAGGAAGGTTGAGAACCACTGAAATAGAAGCCTTCATGTATGGTAGCCAGGCAATATTGATAGGATCATTGATTAGGGAAACCATACAATATGAAACCATGGGTAAATTCCTCAGTGCCATGCCTAGTAGCGTAAAGTGTGAGAGATGTGGTGGTTGCTTGACCAGTTTTGTCTTGGTTCCTTCCAACTCTACCTTACCTTCTAACTACAAAGCTGTCATGCTTTTCCAAGTCTTTTTGCTCCCTCTGCTGTTGCAAGGAGTAAGTGTTGCTCTGGACAGTCTTGCTATTGCTGCGCCTTCCTTTTCTTGCAGATCCTCTTGGTGTGATTCTTCTTACTGTGGTCCCAAATGTTATTATCAAAGCCAACATAAGTGCTGAAGAAATCCAAAGGAAATTTTGAACAGAAGAAAGTTCTGTGGACCTGAAGGTCTGGGTACGAGGACCATCAACATCAACATTGGTTTGGGCCCGGCCAGTTGCCTTCTTCCATTTGTCACACTCAGTTCCCGGAGATGTGCGACTGCCTCCTTCAGTTTGCTGATGTTGTCTGTCTTTATTCTTTATTATGCCATGTGTGAAGAAGGCATGCGTCTTGTATATCTAAAGATGTGCCCCTCCCTAAATTTTCTTGGAGACCCGGGGGTATTTTGGCATGTTTGAGGGCCTTCCTGAACTATTCTGGATTCAGGAGATGACTTTTTAACAACAGGAACTGGGCCTAAATTCATCCATGGGGAACTTGGAAGAAACTGCCTCCAACTCACAGAGGTCACACTGTATAGAATATATATATATATATGGTAGAAATGCCCTCCATATCTCCTACAGCACATTTTGGAAGAAAAACAAATAAATCTGACTTGGGGAGTTACAAATCAGCCCTGGGGGTTTTACATGAAGCCCCCAAGCCACATTTTGCCCATCTCTAGCTATTGGTAGAGGTGGCCTGTAGACAGAGGTCCTTCAAACCCTTGCAATGAAATACCAAGGACTGAGAATATTATCGTCTGCATGCTTCCTCCACTAGTTCTACCACTAAATATTGGCACTTTCCTATTTGCAAAAATGAGGGACAGAACTATTCCATAGGTCTAACTGCAAGCATTGAATCAAACTACTAGCCCAGCTAGATTACTAAGCGTCTCTCTATCTGGCACTGGCTCTCCAATGCTTCAAGCAAAATATCTCACAAAACTACAGATCTCAGAATTCCATAGCATTAAGTCATGGCTGTTAAAGCAGGGTTGAACTGGATTAATGCTGCAGTGCAGATGTAGTCAAAGAATCTCAGACTTAATTCTGGCAACCTTTACGTAAGAGCTGCAACAAGCGGATCGTCAGCAAGGAGAGGACGAACAGGAATGCTGACCAAAGCAACAGAGGGAACGGAAGCGTTGCTTCCAAGAGTACCAGCAGAGGGAGCAATGTCAGTCCTTGGAGAAGCCAGTGGAGCTTCGAAAGCTTGCAACAAGTATATTGTTCCTCCCCAACCGAATAAAGGTACAGGGGTACCCCGGGTTACGAAATTAATTCGTTCCGCCGCCGCTTTCGTAACCCGAAAATCTTCGTAAGGCGAAAAAGCCATAGGCGCTAATGGGGAAAAGCCGCGATTTCGTGCGAAATAGCGCCGAAAAGCACCAAAAATTTTTTCGTAACCCAAAATAACCTTCGTAACCCGGAACAGTTTTTTTAAATGGATTTTTTTCGTAACCCGGAAATTTCGTAAGGCGGCGCATTCGTATCCCAGGGTACCACTGTATCGCTGTTTGGTGGGTTTTTGTTTGAATTCCTAGGAAAAGCAGGAGGAAGAGGAGCAACAATTGGAACTGCCAGACAACTTTGCTGGGAAAATAATCAAGGGATAGTCAGTGAAAGAAAGAAAAACATTCTGCAAACAAGAATGTAATCCATCACTGAGTATCTTCTCAAAGGAACAACTAGTAACTCGGACCATTTTCTTCCCACTGCAAAAAAAGTATTGGAGAAACACAGAATTTTCAAAGCTGTTTTGCAACTTTGGGCTTATTCTGTGCAAAATCCACACAAGTTCAGCAAGTCCTGCCAAAAATAATAATAATTCCATGCAGACGTATTCTTTTCTTTGCACAAAAGGCTGCTTTCTGTGCAAATCACCCTCACGTGTGTGTTATGCAGAACAAATCCCCAATTGAAAGCCTTCGACTTCACATCTAGGATTCTAGGATTCTATGACATTTGACATTTTTTGGCATATCAGTCTTTACCTATATCTTTCTATCCATCTTCTAGGGAGCATTGAAGGCTACAAGAACAACCCAGGAGGGTTACATATGGCTCACGGGTTGCACTTTGCCATCCCTGATCTAGAAGAACCCTTGGTTATCAAACCTCACATTTTTTATAGCGTTCCACTTTCAGAAAGACTGTGAATGCAATCTGAGCTCCTTTGCCGCCTCAAGATTTCAGGGAGAAATAGTGTTTCCCGGATATCTCAAGCCTTCACCTTATTTCCTAGAAGACAACCTATGTGGGAGTCAGGTTTTGGGTTAGCAACGAAGCCTGGAGCCATTTCCAACACATTTGTCAGCTTGCTTTATTGTGATGCCTTCACTCCAAAAGCTGCCAGAGGCAACGCTGGTCCTCTAATGATCATACTTGTATAAAAGGTGAGGTATATGCAGGAAATGTAACCTCAAGCTTAGATACACACTTGCATAGCAATCCTTTTTGATTATCCTTGAGGACACAATGAGATGAGTGCATACGTTATTGAAAGTCCAAGCAATACAATTCACTTTCCCTAGCACTTCTATTGTTGTTGTGGTTTTTTTTGTAGGGCTGCATCTGCACTGCCAAAATAATCCATTTTTGACACTACTGCCATGGCTCCTTCATTCTGAAATCCTTATTTCTCCATCCTTCTATTAAGTCGCCCGACGCCTATTTCCATTATACATGAGGCCTTTGACTTATATACACTTTATGTTACCAGTCTTCATTACTGTTTTTATATGGATCTTATGGAGTTGACTCCTGGAAATAAAGTTAGCTTAGGAAGAAACATCAGAAATCCAGTCCAACCCCATTCTGCCATGCAGAAACTCTCAATCAAAGCATCCCCAACAGATGGCCATCCAGCCTCTGTTTATACAGCAACAGCTCCTTACCATCAAAGGCCCTTTGACTCGTTGCACTTATTTGCCAGTTTCAGTGCCTCAAGCTTTGTACTTGCCTCCATTAATTATGTGTGCTTTTCTCTCCTCCTTTTAACCCACTTGCCTGCTGTGTATTTGCAATTCTATTCTTACGGCTGTCTCAGAGAATGGCATGATCTTTTTTGAACAACTGAGTGGGATCCCTAAGGACATAAACAGAGACGACTGGATCTATTCAGAGGTCCAAAGAATCCACCCTCCTGTTTTCTGAAGGAGGTACCTAACACTTTCTGGCCAGTCCATGAGCAAAACAAGGTGGTGATGCAACTGCAGAATATACAAGACTCCAGAATTTTTTAACTGCAGGTATATCTATTATCGAGCACACCTTAGAGATTTAGTCTTACGTCATGATGCTCCAGGCTTTGGCCTTGTACCTGCTTTTTGATTATTTTGGTAGATTTCAGTAGTTGCACATTTGTCCCTCTGTATTCGCTAGGGTTAGGGGCACAAGACCCCCATGAATATGGCAAAACAGCAAATAACAAAACCACCATGTTTTTACCTTAGTAATGCCTTTCTGCACTAATGTTACTCATAAGTCATAATGGACTGGAATATTGTGTCCAGTTCTGGGCGCCACAATTCAAAAAAGATGTTGAGAAACTGGAGCCGTGTGTCCAAAGGAGAGCGACGAAAATGGTGAAGGGTCTGGAAACCATAAAGCCCTATGAGGAACGACTGAGGGAGCTGGGGATGGTTAGCCTGGAGAAGAGAAGGTTAAGGGGTGATATGATAGCCCTGCTTAAATACTTGAAGGGATGTCATATTGAGGAGGGAGCAAGCTCGTTTTCTGCTGCTCCAGAGACTAGGACCTGGAGCCACGGATACAAGCTACAGGAAAAGAGATTCCAGATTAACATTAGGAAGAACTTTCTGACATTAAGGGCTGTTTGACAGTGGAACACACTCCTTCCTCGGAGTGTAGTGGAGTCTCCTTCCTCAGAGGTCTTCAAACAGAGGCTGGATGGCCATCTGTCGGGGATGCTTTGATTGTGATTTCCTGCATGGCAGAATAGGGTTGGACTGGATGGCCCTTGGGGTCTCTTCCAACTCTACGATTCTATGATTCTATGGAATCCACACACCCTCAAAAATTACTCTGTAACACTCTAAACATCACCATGGTTCAGTCTGCAAGAATTACGAAACACAGCAGGGAAAAGCAAGCAAACAAGATATATTATGGGTTTGGAATTTTATTATTTCTCAAGTCAAAACTTGGAGGAGTCTTTCAACACAGAATAAGCAGAAAAGAGAATATTCCAAATAGCGTGAAGATCCAAAGAAAGTGGTTTAAGACACACAAGAAACATGCCTACTTCCAATAAGATAGAGAAAAGAGTAACAGAAAGAGAAAATGAATGGAATGAAAAGAGCGAAGGAGGCAGGCACAAAGCTTCAGGTATTCAGCATGGTAAGAAAATGAAGGCAAGGCCGTTGTGAAACCAGACCATGATAAGAGTGGCTGGATGAAGCAAGACGATGGAAGGACCGCATCTTGATGCTCATGATCTTACTTCTTGGACCTTCTGGATGACGGATGTCTGCTTCCTACATTCAAAGCTTCCTTTGGATTTCTTCAGCATTTGCATTGCTTTGGATAGCAGCATTTGAAACCACAGCAGGAGGAACCACAACAACTGGAATCACAGCAAGGGGAGCAGCAACAGCTGGACTGGCCGCAGCAGCAGGAGGAAGGACAGTAGCAACAGCAGGGCTCACAGCAACAAGACTGGCCACAACAACAAGAAGAACAGCAGCAGGAGGAGGAGGAGCAGGGTGAGCAGTAACACTGCTTGGAGCAGCAGCATGGGGAGCAACAACACTTCTTGCAACAACAAGGGGAACAGCAACACTTCTTGCAACAACAAGGGGAGCAACAAGACTTCTTGCAACAACAAGGAGAGCAGCTGCAGCAGGAGGGGGAGCAGCAAGAGTTGGAACAGCAAGACATGTTGTCGATGGGAAGGGAAGATGGAGCTGAAAGAAACCAAGGCAGATCATGTGAAGCAACCGCGACACCTTCCCAATATTATGGACGGCTGCTCCATGTTAAGAGATCCACATTAGATGATGTTCTCACATTATCATCCTCCAGTCATAATGGTTCTACCAATGGCTTTTGAATGTCAGGCACAAAGATCCACATAGACTATAGGGGATGTTTCTCTAGGCCTCTCTTCTTCAGAATGTGTGTGGAACAGTCTCCAGATTACAAGATCTGGGCTTCTATTTTGCCATTGACCATTGGTTTGGGTCATGTTGCAAGAAAGCCATACTGGTCTCCAAATATAAAATGGGCCCAGTTTCTTAGCTGTACAAAGAGAGATATTTAGCCAAAATAGAGTGCCTTCTACAAACCTGGGTTACCCAAGGATAACCACCTTTAGCAATCTGTCCCAAAAATTTCAGATCTTGGATCAGAACAACCATCATTTCAAGAAGAATCTCTTTTCATTGATGCAGAAAATGAATTCAGGACATATTTCATTGAAGTTTTCCATGGCTAAGAACTACAAGTTTCTCCCTGTCTTCAAGTATTAAGAGACACTGGAATACAGCTTACCTTGTTGGTAGAAAGACTTGATGCGGATGTGAGATCCAGTGAATGAGTGAAGAACTCAAGGATGGCGGCCCTTTTATATGATTCTCAGCAGTCTTTCCTGAGCACTGAGGCACCATCCAAACATCCAGAGGTCTCCATTCATGCTCTGCGTTGGCGCTACCACATCATCTTCTCCATCATGAATCCTGAATGTGTTCACATCCGCTGTTTTGCATTTGATTAATGGTATTTTCAGGTAGTCATGCTGTAATGGTCCATGCCTGTGGACAAGGCAGTATTTAAGGGATTTCTTGAATAAGGGCTATGTTAAAATGAATGTTCAACAGATGAGTCTCTCACTGTGATTTGGCCCAGAAGGATTTTTACTGATCTTCAACACAGCAGCTCTGGATTCTCCACCAGACTCTAGGCATCCTAGAAAAACTAGGTTTTAAAGCAAAGGCTGGTTAGCCTTCTTTCAGGAGCTCTTTCATGGGTTATTCCTGAATGGCAGAACTAAGATGGAGTAGATTACCTTTGTGGGCTCTTCCAAATCTATGCTTCTATGCTTCCATATCTTGCCTTCCTGGTTCCTCCTTGCCTAATTTTATTAGAAATGAAACTAATTATTCTTTCATTCCAAGACGAACGAAGTACAAAGATATTGGTTATCCAACCCCACTGTACATAGAGGTGCAAATTTTGGATATATTTTGAAAAGGATGTGAATTTTTCTCCCCTGCGTCTACAAGGAAAGAGTCCGTAATGAAATTCAGCCTGATGGTGGTTTTTATCATCACCATCACCGATACCATTCACCACAGCTTATTATTCATATGTTATTCATGAATTCCTCACAATTTGTGGGGCATGTGAAGTTGTAGGACACTAGAACAACTTCCTTCAAACAGGCGCTATGGTGGTCTTCACACAAACTTGGGAAGAAATGTGGAAAATTAATTTTATCTGGACATCTGACCATAGACGTATTTGTAACATCTAATAACACTGACACACAGGGAGAGGTGGAAAATATTCTTCTTCTTCTTCTTCTTCTTCTTCTTATTATTATTATTATTATTATTATTAAAATATATCCTAGGGAAATGATGAAATGAATGACCAGGATGTGAATTTGTCATAGCAATTCAGCAAACTAATGGACTTAATTTTTCAGATTGTTATCCTGTGGAAAGGAATTTGTTCTAGTTTCCTCCAATACACATCTATCTCTAGTTATGAGTGATTAATGAAGAACTTATGAATGAAAAAATTGGGGTGTTAGTATTGGTGACGAGGGTGGTAGTATTGGCGGTGGTGATGATGATGATGATAATGGGGATGGTTATGAAACACATCATGAAGGTGAATGTTATTACTGACTGTGAAGTTGAAGGCTTTCATGGCCGTCATCCATAATTTTTTGTTGATTTTTTTGGGGGGGATCTGTGGCCATGTTCTAGAAGACTTTATTCCTGATGTTTTGCCAGCATTTGTGGCTGGCATTTTCAGAGAATGCTGGCATGGAAGAGAGTGGAGTCACACATCTGAAGATGCCAGTCACAGATGTTGGCAAAACGTCAGGAATAAACTCATCTAGAACATGGCCGCAGAGCTCAAAAAACCAACAAAATGTTATTACTGACTATATCCTTAAATATGAAATGGCAAAAAATCACCTCCATATTCAGTATAACCAAAATGAACAGAATTATCTATTGAGAATATCACACATCTATCTAGGCCCAGTCCTTGCGTACATCAGTCTTAACATTGAAGAGCAATTAGTTTTATTACTAATAATACTATAGAAGTAGGAACAGTGGAGACATGATCTCTATGAATCCTTGTGAGATATTCTGATGGAGAATCCAGAGCTGCTTTGATGAAAATGGATGGAAATCCTTAAGTGCTAGATCACAGTGAAACATTCATCTGGTGAACATTCATTGTAACATAACTCTTATTAAAGAAATCCCTTAAATGCTGCTTTGTTCACGGGTGGGAATTACAGTATGATGCCCTGAAAATACCTGCAATCATATACAAAATGGCGGATGTGAACACATTGAGGACTCATACTCCGGAAGGTGATGAGGTAACATGGAGCCAAGATGGAGTATTAATGGAGAGCTTTGCATGCTTGGATAGTGTCTCATTGGTGATGGAAGGATGCTGAGAGTCCTATAAAAAGGCCCACCATCTTTGAGTTCTTCACTCATTCACTGGATCCCACATCCACAGCAAGACTTCCTACTAACAAGGTAAGCTGTATTCCAGTGTATGTTAATACACAAACACTGGAAGAAACTTAAAGCTATAGCCATGCTAGTCTGTAGAATCAGTATGTAGAGAGATCTTGCAGAGACTAACAAAAGAAAGAAGTTGGCAGCATGAGCTTCCATAGACTTAAATGCATTTGAGGAACAACACGTGTGTCTATGAAAGCTCATGCTGCCAACTTATTCCTTTAGTTAGTCACTAAGGTGCTGTAAGACCTCTTTACAGGAACTTCATAGTAATTCATAGCCATGGGTCACTTCAGTAAAAAAAGGTCCTGGAGCATTTTGTCAATGTATGGAATGAAAGTCTTCTTGAAATGGAGGATGTTCTAATCCAAGATCTGATGTTGAAGGATGAAGGTGGTTATGCCTGGGTAGCCCAGGTTTTGTAGAAGGAGCTCTAGTTTGTCAAAATGTCTCTGATTCTGTATGTATGAAAACGTACACACTTTATGACTGGGGACAAGTCTAGATTTCCTGTAACGTTGTTTGAGAACAGTTAATGGCAATACAGAAATCCAGGTCTTGTAGTCTGGAGACTGTTCCATGCATCTTCTCAAGAAGAAGGGCCTGGATAGATGTATATCCTCTGTTTCAGATGTGGATCTTCAAAAGTGACATTCAAAAGGCATTGGTAGAACCATCAACTGGTGAATTATAATGTTAGAATGGTATCTTATATGGATCCCTTAACATAGAGAGGGCATCCATAATATTGGGAAGGTGTTGTGGTTCCCTCACATTATCTGCCTTGGTTTCTTTCAGCTCCACCTTCCCTTCCCATCGACAACATGTGTTGCTGTTCCAACTCTTGCTGCTCCCCCTCCTGCTGCAGCTGCTCTCCTTGTTGTTGCAAAAAGTGTGGTTGTTCTCCTTGTTGTTGCAAGAAGTGTTGTTGCTCCCCTTGTTGCTGTGGCCAGTCTTGTTGCTGTGAGCCCTGCTGTTGCTCTTGTCCCTCCTCCTGCTGCTGTGGCCAGTCCAGCTGTTGCTGCTGCCCTTGCTGCGATTCCAGTTGTTGTGGTTCCTCCTGCTGTGGTTCCAAATGCTGTTATCCAAAGCAATGCAAATGCTGAAGAATCCCAGGGAAAGCTTGGGCATCCATCGACCGGGACATTCACTAAGTAAATTTTGAGAATGAAAGATGAAGTCCCTCCATCATCTTCTTTCACTCTTTATGGTCTTATTTCACAATGGCCTTTCTATTCTTATCTTAACATACTGAATACCTGGAAACTTTGCACCTGCCTCCTTTGCTCTTTTTAATGCCATTCATTTTCTCTTTTGGCACTCTTTCCTGTTTTATATTTGAAGGAGGCATGTTTCTTGTGTGTCTGAAACAGCTTTGTTTTGACCAAACCATTGTTTGGAATATTCTGGTTTTGTGTTTTCTGTGTTGAAAGACCTCCTCCAAGTTTATGCCTGAAAGACAATAAAATTTCAGACCGTAGTATATGATGTCCTTTGATTTATTTCCTTACCCTTTTCAAATGAGAGTGTGTTACCTATAACAACACTTGAGCTTTTTGAAACCTACTTTGTGCAGAGAACATCTCCTCGGTTGCCCCTAATACCTTATTCCTCTAGTGGAAAATGCTACTATGAGAGGTCTTCAGTACATGCAGTTAGTCAATGTATATTAAGGTGAAAAAAGTACATCTGCCATTGCTCTGGCTTCTGAGGGGGAGAAGAGAGTGCACACAGCTCCATCATGTTGAGGACCCAGAGGCTGGTGATGAATTCTCCATCCATGTTCCTACTGCCATTGCTTTGGCCTTTGAGGGAGAGAAAGGCAGCCAGGTACAGCTCCACCAAGTGGTGAGAAGCCCTCTCTCCATTTTTCAACTGCTATTGCTCTGGAATCATCATCATCATCATCATCATCATCATCATCATCATCATCATCGCCTGCTTACCTGTCTCTTTCCAAGGCTTATGCTGCAACATACAACACAGGAGTTTATCGCACCAGCCCCTGGAATGGGCCTGCCACATTAAAAAAGGGAGCATGATTAGAATGAGAGGCAGCATAGAATGCAGTTTACAGCACCGTTTATCGCTGCCAGACGTTCGCATCACGTTCCCCAGGCAGCGATTTTCAGGAACTGTTTAGAAGCGTTCCTGAAAATCGGCCCCTCTCAGATGCATCCGGAACATGATGGTACTTCTGGTGGCGGTGGTGGCAGCGTTCTCTTATGTGGTAAACTGCATTCTATGCCGCCTCCTGTTCCCATCATGCCCTCTTTTGTAACGCAACAGACCAGAGTTCCAGGGGCCTGTGTGATAAAGTATAGAGATGATAATATGTGATAGAACTAAACATGTGAAACCATTTAAACACATAAGTTAAAATACACAAACACCAAAAATATATGTAGGGGAGCCATGGTGGCCATAGAGCAAAATACAGTGCCACCCAAAATACACAAGACAGTGATGTAATTCTTCATTAAGTTTCTTCTGGAATGAAGCAATGGGTAATCTTAACAGTTTTCTTCTTGTCGTAACTCATGCACAAAATTGTGCATGAACTTTTGGAACAGACGACAGCATTTTCTCTGCAGAGAATGGCGTTTTCTATACAAATCCGCCACATACAAATTTTGTGCAGGATAAAGCCCAATGATGGCACTTTCTGCACAGGAAAACACATTTTCCGATATGCATTGTCAGCATGGAAAATAAAGTTTCATAGAAATCTACATACAAATGTGTTTTTTCTGCTGTTTTCTTCACAGACAAGTGCATGTGAATTTTGCACAGAATAAGTTATAAACTGGGAACTTTCTTGTTAGTTCTGGATTCCTCTCATCAGGTTTTTCAACAGTCATAGAATATGTTTTTCAACCTTCTGGCAATTATTTTCAAGTATTCGCTCCATCTCTAGGGCTGGTTAATACATGGATAGGAGGCCTTCCGAAAAGACCATGCATGGGTTTCCAAGTGAGGCTAGGGAAGAATCCTGCCTCGGTCTCAGGAGAGCTGTTGTCAGGGTTGACAACATTGGGCCGGAGTAAGTGTGTGCAACTATGTGGTGGCCACATAGTCCACCCCATATATGTATCAAGGCCAAAGACCTCCATTTTCCTCCGTGGTCCCTCTCAAAGTGATGGCAAGAAGTGACCATCACTTTCTGTCCCCATTTTGAGAGGGGCTGCAGAAGAACATGGAGGCATTTGTACAGGGTTCCTAGGCATTTGTGAATACATTGTATTTTAGCACATTTTCACACATCTAGGGACTCTCTGTGTGATTTTGGTGCAAAAATTGCCTGTGAATCCATGCTATTTTTAAGAATGGATTTGGGGCTTGGGAGGACTAGTGGTGGCCTTCTGGGGTCACAAAAGTGGGTTTCAAGGGCCACGTGAGACTAGTTACTATAAATTGCATTCACAAGGATAACAACACCAGTGGTTTCATTCTAGTCTCAAAAGCCAGGCAATTTACAATTCTATTTATCCTATTCTTCCACCTTTTCTAACCAAGGTTTCAAATGTTCTAGTTCTCTGGAGAAGAGAGACAACTGTGATTTTTCAGTAATGGATTCTGCGTATGTGTCCTATGGACAATGCTGCTAACTCTGCACTCCTAAAATAATGCACATTCCTCCTATTCATCCCCCTTTTGGTCTAATCAATATCATTTATCCAACATGAAATCTTTATTCGGTGGTCCCTCCACATTCACCGGGGTTAGGGTTGAAGGACCCGGAACAATGGATGCAAGCTACAGGAAAAGAGAATCCACCTCAACATTAGGTAGAACTTGCTGATAGTAAGAGCTGTTCTACACTGGGGAGTGCTGGAGTCTCCTTTGGAGGTCTTTAGACAGAGGCTGGATGGTCTTCTGTCAGGGATGCTTTGATTGAGAGTTCCTGCATGGCAGAATGGGCTTGAACTGGATGGCCCTTGGGTTCTCTTCCAACTCTAGGATCCTATGACTCTATGACCTCCATGAATTTGGAAAAACAGCAAATAAAAAACCACTTTTCTTTTTACCTAAGAGAACACCTCTTTAGGAATCTGCAGGTTCTCCAGTACAAATCTGTGGTTAATATCTGCCAGATGTTGATCATAAAGTCATGCGTCATAACCAACAAATGTCCAAAGAAGTGTTTTCCTAGGAACTTCTAGGTTCTCCAGCACAACTCTATGGTCAAAGTCCAGCAGAGTTGCGTCGGAGGACCTAGTGATTCCCAGATCAATCAAATCCGCAAATAATCAAAGCCATGAATATGGAAGGCCAACCGTACTATATATTCCACATGTGAATGAAGACATCATTTTGTACAAGACAGCATCCTATATCCTTTCTCATGTTTGCTACATGAAACCCCTTCAATGGAGATACTAGGTTTTGGACCTGGCACATTCTCCATAAAAAGGCTGAGATGGCAAGGATGTCATTTGAAGTCTTCAGTCTTGAAATCAGACAGACAGGGACTGTAACAGTCGCCATCTCTGAGCAAGACATATGCTTTACTCGCTGAGCAATATTTTCCCCAGTTCAATTAAAAGAAATTCCAGAACATCAGGCAGAGTGTTGTTAACTTTTATTATGCCCCTGTGTCTGTTGTGAGAAGTTACATAAAGACAAGAGATCTAGAAAGAGTTTTAAGAGAAAAGAGATTATCCCATGTGCTGAGACAATGAGTAAATCAGATGCACATCAGATATGCTCCCTCCACAACATAAAGAGGAGGGTGGAGGAATGTATTGCTAATTAAAGGAGACAGGCACATTGCTTAAGGCGCTGAAGTTGGCGAAGTAGTCTGCGAAGGGAGTCGACTGGTGTTTGTCAGCGAAGGTGGTGCTTCTAAGATCGCCGGGTTGCAGAATCCAGCTTGCATCGCGAGCTTTCATTCATGTTGTTCAGCAGCAGTGTTGCTTAGGATAGCAGCAAGAAGAGACACAACAGCTGGAATCACAACAGGGGATGCAGCAAGGGGAGGCACAGGGATCGTAGCAGGAAGACTGGCCAGAAGAGCATGGACTGCAGCAAGAGGTGCAGGAGCATGGATCATAGTAGGAGGACTGGCCACAAGAGCGTGGATTGCAGCAAGAGGTGCAGGAGCAAGAACATGGATCGTAGTAGGAGAACTGGCCACAAGAGCGTGGCTTGCAACAAGAGGTGCAGGAGTCACAACATGAATCATAGCAGGAGGACTGGCCATAAGAGCATGGCTTGCAGCATGAGGAAGGGCAGCAGGAATAGCAGTGATCGCAGCAGGAGGACTGGTCACAACAGCAGTTGGAATAGCAAGACATGTTTGCAATGGGAAAGGAAGGTGGCGCTGAAAGAGAGTAAGGGATTTCCCTTCAACAATGCACAACATCTTCAGATATATTATACACCATCTATTGCATTGCGTTAAGGAGACCAAAAGATATGTGTGTTAATTTGACTCTTTTTTTTTAACTGGTGTATATCTCTATGATAAAGGGACTGGTTCCATCCCATAATAATAATAATAATAATAATAATAATAATAATAATAATAATTTTATCCCACCTCTCCCGCAGGATCGAGGCGGCTTACAACACAATAAAATACAGTAATACAAAATATATTGATGCCAAATAAAACCCACTGTCCCTCCCTCCAAACAATGACATTATAATCCCACTTATTATATTATAATACACTTTAAAAAAAAGGAAGATGAACACGTTAGAAAAAATTAATTGTAGTTCTAGATGTCTGATTTTGACAGATCCCAGAAATTAAAAGACGTTTGGTAAACCAGAGATGATATTTCCAATGAAGACGCCGTTTTTCGATTATGAAAGAAGCGAAGTCTTCATGCATGAAATCATGGGTTCAAGCTCAGCCACTGTTTCTGTTCACCATCTCTTTGGTCCACCAAAGTAACTATAGGTTAGCAAAGGTAGTTTTAACTTTGGAAAGAGAAGAGAAGGAACAAATAAGAAAGACTGAACACTTGAACAGAGCTTACCTTCTTTAGCGGTAGGTACTGATGCGGATGCTAGGTCCAGGGAGTGAGTGAAGGCTCCATTGCAGGCGGCCTTTTTATTTAGCTCTCTGTATCATTTACCAGCAATGAGGCATTTCTCAAGAATGATGAGGCCTCCATAGGATAGGCCAAGGAGGCACCACCTGAGGTTATGTGGCTCTTGACGTGTCTTCATCTCTTTCATTTCCAAAAATTATATGATTCACGATATTCTGCCTGTAATTCATCTGTTAATAACACAACACCACTCATTCTTTACCAGTCGCATACTTGAAAGATTACTTCTATGGAGTCATTCGTAAAAATTTCCACGAATGTATCTGGAATATACTATAAGAAAAACAGAGGAAAGAGACATGCATAACCTATATTTCACATACACTCATCCCTCCATATTTGCGGATTTGATTATTCACGGATTTGATTCATATGTTCTCTCTAGGAATCTCTAGGTCCTCCAGCGCAACTCTATGGTCAACTTTAACTATACATTGAACTGAAAGACCTAGAGATTCCTAGAGAGAATACTCTACTAGGCCTTTGTAGCTCCTCCGGCGCAATTTCTATGGTCAGTGTCTGTTGAACGTTGACCATAGAGTTGCCCTGGAGGACCTAGAGATTCCTAGAATGGTGTTTTTGTTATTTCCACTTTTTCCATATTCACAGGGGTCTTGTGCACCTAACCCTAGCAAATATGGATTTATGTATTCCTATCCTATCCTATCCTATCCTATCCTATCCTATCCTATCCTTTATAACTGATAATGGCTTGAATTCTATTGATTTCTTTCAAGGAGAGGAATCTCATTGAATAAATTATTGAATGGCGAGTAAACAGATAGGTAAATCTGAGAGAAGGAACGGATCCGCTCTAGTTGCAGCTAATAGGAATCAGGCTACTGTAAGCAAGAGGAGGTATACTGTGGGTCCTAACAGAGATCATAGATTTCATTATCTATTAATTCATCATTCAACGGTTACCTTGGGTCTACTTCAATTGGGACAAACCCAACAGAATCTGGTCATTATATGTATGTATATGCATATAGGTCCCATTATATTGATGAATGTGATGCTGGAGGAGAGGTCTGCAGATACCGGGGATGGACAAAAAGACAAATTAATCCGTCCAAGAGCAAATCAAGCCTCAAATCTCACAAGCATCCAAAATGACTAAACCGAGGCCATTGCACTTTGGTAAATATCACGAGACAACATTGAAAGAGATGTCCATGGTGGGCAAAAGTGGAAGGTGGCAGGAAAAGAGAAAGACTTCATTGTAGACAGATTAATCCAGACAAGGAAGCCATGGCCATCCTGAATTGGCAAGACCTGAGCAGGGCAGTGGATGACCAAGGCTCTTGGAGGTCTCTCCTTCATAGGGTCACCATCAGTGACCATCATGATGACCAACAACACCAAATGGGCTATATTACCACTTGAAGGCCCACTTTTCTAAATGCATGAAAATGATGAACTATTCTGTCATGCCCTGCAGTGAAACTGAATTGTCACCTGGGCACCAATTGTCATCTGGGCTTGCTGAGGGTTGGTTACATCTCATCCCTAGTTGACCCCTTCCTTGATGCTTCATCATGTATCTGGATAACAGTCATAATGTTGCTACTAGCCCCCCCAACCGCACCATACATACCTAGTTTGACTTCACTAGTTGTCATCTACCTTCCCTAGTAGCATCACGTGGATTTCCTGTTGAGTGCATACATGTCTTGAAGTCACCTGTGTAAAATTTATGCTGATCTCGTGATTTGCAGAGGGTTTTGTTGTCCAAGAAATACCCAGAGGTGTTTCTTCTGGTTCCTTCCTCTGAAATATAGCCGATAGCATCTGGTACTCATTGGTGGTCTCCCATCTGACTACTAACCAAGGCTGACCCTGGTTAGGTTCCATGGTAAGGTGGGATCTGCTGACTTTAGAGTATTTAGGTCCTGAAATCCCTGTTGGGAAGGAGGAACAATTGCAATGCAAACCCACATCTTTCCAGGAGGTCAAGCCTTGCCGTCTGATCTCATTCCAAGCCCTGAATATTCATCACATTTAATGAACCCCTTGACTGTGTTTCAAGACTCATGAGCAAATTACCATGTTTTCAGCTGGATCTAGGCTTAATAACAGACCACGCGAATGGACTTTGTTAGTCAGAGATGCAACACGAGAAGCATCACCGACTGGATGATGGCGCAGAGCATGGAAGCGCATCGTGATGGCCGAGGAAATGTCAACCATGCTTTGGCGCTTCCTCACTTCCTCAAGGAAGGCTGCTTGGACCACATTTCACTCACTTCACTGCCTCTTTCTTACAGTCATCTACTAGCAAGTAAGGTAAGAGAGACTCCACTGATCCTTATTATTTGGGTATTTTAGGGTGGTTACTGCATCCAAGACTTGTGTTTTAAGAAGGTCTGCAAGGCTTACTTTGTTTGATTTTGGTGCCAACAAAACTTGTACTGTATCAAGGTTCCTTCCCTTTTAGGATATCATTTATGACTTAAGGCAAAGCTAAGACTAGCCTATCATGGTTTTTTCTTTGTTCAGAGCAGGTTGGCCCTTATCTTCAGGGTTGTTTAGACTGTGAGTTCCTGCATGGCAGAATGGGGTTGGACTGGATGGCCCTTGGGGTCTCTTCCAACTCTATGATTCTTCGGAGGCTGAGAGTGTCCAACTTGCCTTGGATCTCCCACCTGGCTTCCTTAGCTGAGCAGGGATTTGAACCTTGTTCTTTTGGAAGCCTTACTTAATGCTTAAACCACTAAGGTCTAATCTGCACTGCAGAAATAATGCAATTTTGTACCCTTTTAACTGCCATGTTTCAATGCTATGACATGCTGGGATTTGTAGTTTGGTGAAATATTTAGCCTTCTAGATCAGAGCGCCACACCAAACTGCACAGCCCAGGGTTCTCTAGGATAGCGCCAAGGCCCTTAAAACAATGTTGAGCGGCATTATTTCTGCAGTGAAGTTTTGATCTCATGAGATCTCTAGAAATCTACTCTTCTTTTCTATTATCTCCAGAATGTATGATTCTCTGATTAGCTATATTTATACAACAGAACAAGAGGCAAAATATTTCCAAATGTGAGATATCTCTGTATTTAAATAATAATAATAATAATAATAATAATAATAATAATAATAATAATAATAAT
>NC_056530.1:9381501-9489328 GCF_019175285.1 Sceloporus undulatus
TTTCCCCAAATCTCCTCTTCACACTAGAAAGCTTTGCCCACCAAAGGCAGATGTGGCAGGCAACCCAGGTATAGTAGTAATACATACAGTGGTTTCTTGAGTACAGTTGACCCTCTGTATCCACAGATATTTTTTATCCATCAATTCAACCATCCACATCTTGCAAATAATACACACACATGCACCAAAAGTAAACCTTGATTTTGCCATTTTGTATAAGGGACACCATTTCCCATACCGCTGTATTTAATAGGGCTTGAGCATCCATAGAGTTTAGTATCCACAAGATGTCCACAGATTTTTTTGGCACCCACAGGAGGTCTTGGAACCAAACCCCAGCAGATATGAAGGGCTCACTGCAGTTTCTTTGAGCGTGTGTATCGAAGAACCATATTTAGCCTCCCACAAACCCCAACTTCAATTCATATAAGGTTGTGTCTTGCTTCTACTTCAGCATAGCCCCTGTTCCATAAAGATGGGCCATAGCGACTGTTGCGGTGATTGCTCTTCCTGCTGTGGGACTGCACTTCTCTGCTGCTCTGTACCCTGTTGTTGCAAACAGTCCTGCTGCTCCTCTTGCTGCAGCCAATCCTGCTGCGATCCCTGTTGCAAGTCTTGCTGCAAACAATCCTGCTGCAATCCCTGTTGCAGTAGCCAGTCTTGCTGCAGCCAATCCTGCTGCGATCCCTGTTGCAAATCCTGCTGCAAACAATCCTGCTGCAACCCCTGTTGCAAATCCTGCTTCAGCCAATCCCGCTGTGACCCTTGTTGCAAGTCCTGTTGCAGCCAATCCTGCTGTGATCTCTGTTGCAAACCTTGCTGCAAACAGTCTTGCTGTGATTCTTGCTGCAAACAGTCCTGCCATGACCCTTGTTGCAAAACATCCTGCTGCAAACAATCCTGTTGCGACTCCTGCTGCGGCACCAAGTCTTGCTGCAGCCAGAGTTGCTGCGAACCATGCTGTTCCTCTGGGAAGTCTTGTTGCAAGACTCAGAGCAAGGGTTGTTGTGGCACGAAATGCTAAGGAACCAGCAAGACGCCAAGCCTGCCAGTTTTAATCGCATTGCCAGAGGCCGCAATTCTTCTTAAGATGATCAAGATATTTCTTTCCACCAAAAGGGCTGCTCGGAGCTGTTCGCTTGCTACCTTCAGAGTCCCCTCTGCTTCTTCGTCTTGGTGTCTTGGGCCCTTGTTCGGTTGCAACGTTTTCCGTTTCCAGACGGAAGATTTTGCTGTCTTGCTCTGCTGCTGCACTAAATAAGCTTTGAACCTCCCTCATTCACACACTTATTACCTTCTCCTTGTCTTCTCTTTAATTGCTTTTCCATGTGCATATTACCCACGAAGGAGGGAAGCCTATTTTGTCTGTCTAGGGTGGAGTTCTTCCTGTTCTCCTCTTTGTGTTGGCTCTCTTTTTTCCATTGTGCTTCAATAAAATCCTAAAAACACAACTTGTTATTCTCCTGGACTGTCATTCTCAAGGCTCCCCTTTTAAATATCTTTGTGTTTCCACCAAGCAACGGTGTGATCTGAATGCAATTCAGGCATTGCTTTGACCTTTTCATGAGATAAGAAGGAACTAAGAGTGAATGTCATCTTGGAACCAGAGGGAAATTACTGAAAGGCGGTGGGTGGAAGACGTTTTCTTGCTCATCTCACAAATGATATGAGACACTCCCAAAAATAAAGTGAACGTCCTGGAGGCCTTCTGCCATCAAAGATGCATCCATGCATACATCTATACACCCATTTATTTTATTTTATTTTTATTTTATTTTTAGGTCTCCCTGGTTGCTCAGCACCTCTTTCCCAATGCTACAAACACGTCTATTCTCTTGGCCCCTCAGGTGTTGTGTTTCTAAGATCACTGGGGATGTAAAAGCTATTTTCCAACTCCCTCTGACCTATCTCTAGACAATGGCTATGGGTTATCAGCATATCTCTAAAGCAGGGGTAGGCAATCTTTTTGAGCTGGGGGCCAGGTTGCTGTCCCTCAGACAACTGGGGGGCCGAAGCCAAAAAATAAATAATTAAATAATTAAAAAAAATTAAATATATAAATAAACCAGGACAAATGTAGGACAAAATTTTCAAATGGAAGACACTTTTTTAAAAAAAATGAAAGACATGCAAAAAAAATTTGCTGATTTTTAAATTTTTTAAAATATAAATGCATGTTTCTGAGGCTTCTATAGACAATTGACCCCCAAAGGCCCAGGCGGCAATCAGTGGCAGAACCGGGCTGGGGCCGGTCCCAAGGCCTCGCTGGGCCGCATTCGGCCCGCGGGACGCAGGTTGCCTACCCCTGCTCTAAAGCGTCAAAATATTCAGGGAAGGAGATGGTCATGAGAGTTCAAAACCTCACCAGACTTCTAAGGTTCTTTGAAGCCAGATCTCCATTTGATTTTCCCCAAAGGACTGTCATGTTGGTGTGATATACCCAAGATAAGTTCAAAAGCACAAGGACTTGTACTTCTTTTGGCTGTTGTGCAATGGATTTCTTCAGTTCCTGGTTCCATAAATGGAGTTTCCCAAGTATATCCATCTCACATAGACCATAGTCCTATTGTTAGTCTCAACTAGAGTGCTGTAGTTGAACCAACTGGATTAATCTATGGTGTTGATGCACCATTCAACACACAGCCAAAGGGATTCCAGCCATATTGTTTCACATTCTTGAATAGTGCACAACTCTTTGTTGGTGCCTTCAGTGCACTATTTTATTCACTGGGGTTGAAGAAACTGCCACTGGACATTCTCCATTGAACAAAGGACAATAAGCCTGCATGGATACACCATTGGTGGCACAGTGCCAGTATTCAAGAATGTTGGTGGATACACCATTGGTGGCTAAATGTCAGTATTCAAGCATGTCGGTGGACACACCATTGGTGGCACAGTACAAGCATTCAAGGATGTTGGTGGATACACCATTGGTGACACAATGCCAGTATTCAAGCATGTTGGTGGATAGACCATTGGTGGCACAGTGCCAGTATTCAAGCATGTTGGTGGATACACCATTGGTGGCTCAATGTCAGTATTAGAGCATGTTGGTGAATACACCATTGGTGGCACAGTGCCATTATTCAAGCATGTTGGTGGATACACCATTGGTGACTCAGTGCCAGTATTCGAGCATGTTGGTGGATACACCATTGGTGGATCAATGCCAGTATTTGAGCATGTTGGTGGGTACACCATTGGGGGCACAATGCCAGTATTCGAGCATTTTGGTGCATACACCA
Source organism: Sceloporus undulatus (assembly GCF_019175285.1). Lineage (NCBI taxonomy): Eukaryota > Metazoa > Chordata > Lepidosauria > Squamata > Phrynosomatidae > Sceloporus > Sceloporus undulatus. The sequence goes on from NC_056530.1 coordinate 9,384,750, forward strand.
TTGGTGGCTCAATGCCAGTATTCAGCAGAAGAGTGTTGTAGCTCAACCACCTTGTAACTGTGGGAGTGTAGACTTGACCACATGAGCACATCATGGCATCTCAGCCCATGCACTATGGCATTCTATGAATAGCACAATGTGTATACATACAGTCAGCCCTCCGTATCCGTGGATTTGATATCCATGGATTCAACCATCCATGGTTTGAAAATATTTTAAGAAATGTATGAATTCCAAAAAGCAAACCTTGATTTTGCCATTTTATATAATGTACACCATTTTAATATGTCATCGAACATATGGGAATTGGGCATCCACGGATCTGGTATCCACAGGGGGTCCTCTAATCAAACTCCAGCAGATACCAAGGGCCCACTATATTTTACTTGACAAACACCATGAACATGTTGACTAAATATATTTGAATCAAACCTACTCAAAAATTGCAGGAGGAGCAATAGGGGATCTCCTTTACTCCTAAGTATCAGATGGAGTCCACTTGGGTAGGACAGGTAGTGGCAAGATACCAAGGGAAGGTGAAGCAGAAGGTCATTCTCAAGGGGAGTTAACCTTGGCGTTGGTTGTGACTCCCCATGTTTTATTCATAGTATTCTCATCCTGAAGACTAAACTGTTTTCCTATACTCTTGGTTTTTCCTTATGCATCAAAGATGGAAGGGGAGGCAACTGTTTCAGCCTGAAGATCAAAATCAATTGCAGAGTTCTGGGGCGGGGGCACAGTTTATGAAAAGCAGGATGAAAGCCAAAAGGGTGGGACCCAAAATACTAGTCTATGAGCAATGTCTCTTCTGTATGCTGCAGTCTGGTATGGCAAAACGGGTTTCCACTAATACTAGCCTTAAGCCAGTCTCTAGATCTTCTAAGGTGATTCAGGGGCTTGACAGATGAGCAGCTCTGTGCTACCCGTCTTTACACTGAGTCGGTGCTTCAGAATCCGCAAGCTGCAGCACCGATGGGCTGCCAAAAAGAGGCTGCCTAGAGCGCCTTCTTGTTTGCAGCACTGCAAACAGGGAAGGACACTGCCATGACACCACTTCCTGCCTGCGACGTCTGGATGCTGCACTGCGCTTGCATCATCATGGCACTCCCCCCATGTGGACCGGAGGCCACCATGATGGTGACGACGACGCGTTACGGTTTGGGAGCATGCAGTTGTTGCATGCTCCTGAACCCTAGTTTTGGTCTGATTACAGCGCTTCCCACAGGTCTGTACCGGGCCTAAGTGAAATATTTTATGGGAGTAGAACATCAAGCCAGGTCCCACCAGCCAACATTATCTTCATCCTCCTAGTATACCGAAGGCACCCTAGAAGGTGATAACAAAGTTCCTCCAACCCTGATGAGGTATTACACCAGTCTCACATGACATTATACTTTTTACAAGTTTATGTCAAAAAGTATCCACCGTTCCCTTATACAAGGTGTTCCCCATTCATCCGCAGCATTGCAGACCAGATAAATCATAGAATCATAGAATCATAGAGTTGGAAGAGACCACAAGGGCCATCCAGTCCAACCCCCTGCCATGCAGGAACTCTCAATCAAAGCATCCCCAACAGATGGCCATCCAGCCTCTGCTTAAAGACCTCCAAGGAGGGAGACTCCACTACACTCTGAGGAAGGAGTCTATTCCACTGTCGAACAGCCCTTACTGTCAGGAAGCGCCTCCTAATGTTGAGTGGAATCTCTTTTCCTGGAGCTTGCATCCGTTGCTCCGGGTCCTAGTCACTGGAGCAGCAGAAAACAAGCTTGCTCTCCTGGAGTGGGACCCACTCTCATGAAACAAAATGTTCCCTTGCCTTGTTTCTTCTATCTTTCCTTCTCAGACTCGCTACATAAAACCCTTCAAATGGAGATGCTGGGGACTGATTCTGAGGTGTCTGCTTTCACATGGTAATGTTCTGAAAGATGTCCATCCATCTTTTGTTTAAAGATCGCCACAGAAGGAAAGTGAACTACCTCCCAAGACAGTCTGCTCAATTGGGGTAATAGTTCTACTATTACAATGTTGAACAGTTCTTACAATAAATATGTTCTTCCTGGCACTTATCTTCTAATGGAGCAGGGGAAATTAAGCTTGCTCTATATCCTACATCTCTTCAGATATTTGAAGATGGCTATCATGTTACCCTTCATTTTCTAAACAAACCCAGCTCCCTTAGTTGTTTCTCATAAGGCTTGGTTTCCAGCTTTATCTTGGACACCCTTTCCTGGGCATGTTCCATATTTTCAATATCCGTTGGGCTCATTCACTGCCTTTCTTTTTAAGGAAAATAAATCCAGCAGGACAAGATACTACAGTTTAGCATTTTATTATCAGCAGGTATTCAGAGAAGTTCCAGGATAACAGAACAAGTATTGAAAGAACTGGAAGAGAAGAGAGTACATTGTGTCCTCTAGGGCTGCTGCCACACTGGAGAATTGATGCAGTTTGGCATCACTTTAACGGTCATGGCGCAATCTTATGGAATCCTAGGATTTGTAGTTTGTTGTGGCACCAGAGTTCTCTGACGGAGAAGGCTAAGTATCTGACAAAGCGACAAAACCCAGCTTTCCACATCGTTGAGCCATGGCAGTTAATGCGGTGTCGACTTGCATCAGTTCTCCTGTGCAGATGAAGCCCAGGACAATAACAAGAAAATGATAGCAGAGATGCAACTAGCATGCCTCCTTCATCAAGTGCAGCAAAGAAAGATCTAGAGGAATCCATGGGTAACTAAAGGAGGCAGGTACAAAGCTTGAGGAGCTTATGGGACCATTGCAATGGACTTCTGGGGTTCCCAGTTCTTCAGCACCTGCATTGCTTAGGATAGCAAGAACAGGTATCACAGCAGGATGAGCCACAACAGCTAGAATCACAGCAGGGTTTGCAGCAAGAGGTATGACAGCTGGAATAGCAGGGATCACAGGAGGACTGGCTGCAACCACATGGTTTGCAGCAAGAGGAGGTACAGGAGCAAGAACATGGATCATGGGAGCAGGACTGGTGACAAGAGCATGGTTTACAGCAAGAGGAAGGGCAGCAGCAAGAACATGATTCATGGCAGGACTGGCCACAAGAGCATGGTTTGCAGCAAGAGAAAGGGCAGCAGCAAGAACATGGTTCATGGCAGGACTGGCCACAAGAGCATGGTTTGCAGCAAGAAGAGGGACAGGAGCAACAACCTGAATCACAACAGCAGGACTGGCCACAAGAGCATGGCTTGCAGCAAGAGGAAGGGCAGCAGCGACAGCAGTGATCACAAGAGCAGGACTGGCCACAAGAGCATGGTGAGGTACAACACTCCTTGCAAGAGGATGGGGAGCAGGAACATCTGGAACAGCACATGTTTCCAATGGGGAGTGAAGAAGGCAAGCTGAAAGATTCAAGAGATCTGGTATGAACCATGAACAACATACTTGGAAACATTAGGCATGATGGATTGTTGACTCAAGATGATGGGAAGATGATTTGAAATCCCTATCCGCATTGACCTACCTAGTGCAGGTATGCATACACAGACATATATATCTATATATCTACTATACAGATATAGATAGATATAGATGCTGCTTGGCCACATGTGTCCTAGAATATGGAGAGTATGGCTACCTACTTTCTCTATTTTGAAAACAAACATACAAACAAACAAATCCTTCCTTCAAAATACACTAAGACCTAGAGTCTGGTTCATCCAGGTGTTCTAAATGTCAACCGAGACAATTTTAGATCTCAAAAAAGATGAAACAAATAAGACTAAACACTGGAACAGAGCTTACCGTATTCAGAAATGGGAACCGGTGAGTATATTGGATCCAGTGAATGAGTGAAATACCCCACCATGGGGGACCTTTTTATACAGCTCTCGGCATCTTCCATGAGCAATGTGGCCCTACTTAAGAATGAGGTGGCCTTCATTATTCCTTAGTGGCCTCCATTCTCATCTGGTGTGTTGTCCATGTGTTGTCCGTTGTCCACAGCTGTAATTTGGTAAAAGTATATGATAATTAATATTTTGGTAATAACAGTGGAAGTCATGCCCCTGACCAACAATGTTTAGAGGAGGCCATTAAAAATACCCAATGATACTGAGATACTGAGATGAGAGGTCATCATATGAGTTTCTCACTGTCATCCCAAACCTAAATATTCTATAAACCCCCTTAATTTTCCTCTTGACTCAGAACATCTGTCATTTGTTTGTTTATGTGATAAAGCTCTAAGACCACCAATTGTGTAGGTCAAAAAAAATTAAATGTTCTGATATGTCAGAACCCTATGATAGGTTCACCTTAGGTTCACCATAAGCTGGAAATGACTTGAAGGGACACAACACAGTGACATGGGAAGTAATAGTGCCACTATATTCTGCTCTGGTCAGGCCTCACCTGGAATATTGTGTCCAGTTCTGGGCAACACAATTCAAAAAGGATGTTGAGAAACTGGAGCACGTCCAAAGGAGGGTGGCTAAAATGGTGACTTAGGGAGCTGGGGATGTTTAGCCTGGATAAGAGAAGGCTAAGAGGTAATATGATAGTCCTGTTTAAATATTTGAAGGGATGTCATATTGAGGAAGGAGCAAGCTTGTTTTCTGCTGCTCCAGAGACTAGGACCCGGAACATTGGATGCAAGCTCCAAGGAAAAGAGATTCCACCTCAACATTAGGAGGAACTTCCTGACAGTAAGGGCTGTCCGACAGTGGAAGATACTCCCTCTGAGTGTAGTGGAGTCTCCTTCCTTGGAGGTCTTTAAACAGAGGCTGGATGGCCATCTGTCAGGGATGCTTTGATTTGGATTTCCTGCACGGCAGGGGGTTGGACTGGATGGCCCTTGTGGTCTCTTCCAACTCTATCATTCTATGATTTTATGAAAGACATGGATATGGCATTTGAAGAACTCCTGAGGAGCTAGGTGAGGTCCCTGCTCCTCTACAGTTGTTCATCCTAGTTCTTGTGGGACAAAGACTGTCAGAAACCTCTAGGTTTCTTCGGAAGTCCCTACAGATGAAGGACTTGCTCTGTGTTCAGCTATAGGAAAATAGCTAGAAATTTGGCTGCTGGTCCTCTCATTCTATTGACCAGAAAATGGCCAGGTTTGTGTGGCCAAAGGTGGGAAAAGGTGAGGATTTTTTTGTGTGGGAGGATTTTATTCATTGCATGGTCAATAGTGAACGCCAACTTCCATAGTGATGAAAACTTGTGTTGTGTTGCATTAACTCCACAAGCCCTTAGTTATTCCATTGTAATTCACCAACTGGATACTAGCCATAATTTTGGACTGAATCCTGTGGTTAGTTCCGACAAGCGTAGACTCATTGTATCAGTTATAAAGTGGTAAGTCAATGTATGACCTAAAAACCCTCAAAGCATCAGATCCAGGCTGGTCTTGGAAGCTAAGCAAGGTCAGCTCTGCTTAGAACTTGGATGGGAGACAGTCAACAAATGACAGCTTCTGTAGGCTAGATTTTGGAGGAAGGACCTGGCAAAACCACCTCTGAGTATTACTAGCCTAAGAAAACCCTACAAAATGTATGGGCCACCATAGGTCAATAAGTGACTTGAAGGCGCATATACACACACAAGTCAAAGTATAGATAAATCTCATTGGTCCAACAGGTTTATTTTAGGTGGGACTAACAATTAGGATTCAGATATAAAATAGATATTGAAATACATAATATGGTGTGTGCATGTGTGTATGGACATAAGGAATATATATTCAAATTATGGTTGTCATGTGCCTTCAAGATGTTTCTGACTTACGGCGAACCTAAGGCAAAACTATCATGGGGTTTTCTTGCCGAGATTTGTTCAGAGGAGGTTTGCCATTGCCTTCCTTTGAGGCTGAGAGAGTGTGACTTGCCCAAAGTCACCCAGTGGGTTCCATTGCCGAGCTGAGAATCGAACCCTGGCCTCCAGAGTTCGAGACCAACACTCAAACCACTATGCCATGCAATGTTTTAAATATATTTAAATACAGATGTCATATTCTAGGTGGTATACAAGATGCAACTGAATTAAACATATGCTTTATTTATGAATCAAATGGGCAAATAGTGTGTCATAACCTGACGGGAAGCTAGAAGAGATCATTGGGGCTTGGATAAAATAGCAGGGATGTTTCTCTGTCAGACCCCATTAGCCAATTCCTTTATGTCTCCTCATCATAACTCATGGATACTGTCTTCAATGTATGGTGAATGCTTTACTTGTGACTTATGTCTTCCTTAACCCTTGTAGTTAGCAGTAATGTCCAAATGGACCTCCTGTTGGAAGTGAAGGGAAATGGTGAGGAAATCCTCCAGTTACCAGTAGGATAAGCAAATACAAGAAAACTTTTCTGCCTTGTCACCCAATCCTGACCAACAACTCAGATGAATATACATAATCTGAAACATATACTTTAATTAAAATCCCCTTTGACCGTGTGTTAAGGCTAATGAGCAAATTACTGGGTTATTAGCTGCATCAAGGCTTAATAACAGACCATGAAAATATACATGGTTCATCACAAATGCAGTGCAAGAGGATTCGCATACCGGATGATGGCGCATAAGATGGAAATGCACCTTTCATGGCAGAAGAAGTGTCGGCCATGCTTTGACGCTTCCTCACTTCCTCAGGGAAGGGTTCAGAGGGATATATAAAGAAGACCATCTCTCAGTCTTTCATTCACTTCATCTGTTCTACAGCCTACTGCTACCAAGTAAGGTAAGAGATACTCTACTGATGCTTAACGTTTTGGTATTTTAAGGAAATCACTGCATTAGGAAATGGAACGTTTAAAGTTATGGGAAATGTAATCTAGGTTTTGGACCTTTCGCCCATTGTGTTGGTCTTTAATTCCCAGAATCCCCAGCCAGCATGGCCAAGGGTCAAGGATTCTGGGAGCTAAAGTTCAATACATTTGGAGGACCAAAAGACAAAAGCTATGGATATAAGTGATAGACTCTTGTAAGGCTGCCATGTTGGACCCTTCAAAATGTCTATTTCTCCTCCATTTTCTATACATGGGGATCCCAGATTTGAAGATCTGGAACCAGTTCTCAGAGTGAGGGAGAGGAATCTCATGGTGAGAGCGTTGCCCTGAAAGGTGTGTGCATATTCCTCATTGATCAGGGTTTGCGTTGTTTTATTTGAATGGTGCACATTGTGTCTTAATGTGTCATGCTTAATGGCATGATCATGGTCTACATGGTGGTTGCTTTGTTTTGGAGGAAAATATTTCTAGCAACTTGCTTCATGATGAAATGCTTGTGGAGAATGGGACATCCCAGCCACATACACTTACTTCTTTGTGGAATATCAATACTGTGAATGCATATTCCATAAACACATTTAATAAAATGGCTCCTGTCCGGGCCTCTCAAAGAGGTGTTTTCATTGCAAGCGAGCAAGCAAAAATGAATTTTAGAAACGTCATCCAAAATCAGAAGAGCTTTCTTGGGGGAGAAAAGAAGAGATCAAAATGTAGGGATGTTGTGTTGTTGCAAGTGGGAAGGACCATTCTCAGTTTCATTGGGTGGCATCATGACATCACAATTTATCGCACGGGACTCCAGGAACGCAAATGGCACAGAACGAAAGGAGGTGTGATGGAAAGGAATGGGGTCGTTCCATGCCGGAACGCCGCTGCTGCCGCTGCCGCTGCCACAACAAGTCCTCATTCCATTCCAAACCTGTCCTCCAGAAACTGTTCAGAACAGTTCCTGAAAATCGGCCTCTCTGGCACTGATTTGGAACTGAACAGGGAATTCTGGCAGCGGTGGCGTTCTGGTGTGTGATAAAGTGCGTCCTTTCCCCATTCCGTTCCCATCACACCCCCTTTCGTTCCATGCCATTTGCATTCCTGGAGCTCTGTGTGATAAGCTCTTATGATTATTGGCACCCTGAGTGTTGTGATAATGCTTCAGGGATCCATGATGGCCTATGTCACGAAACTGATTTCCTAAATCATTACAAGGAAGAAATCAGAAGAGGTAGCTGCCTAAAGGAAGGACGATCAGGCCAACTGTGCCAGTATGTAGGTCTTTGGGGAGATCATTCTGGTCAGGCCCCACCTGGAATACTGTGTCCAGTTCTGGACACCACAATTTAAAAAGGATATTGAAAAACTGGAGCATGTCCAAGGGTCTGGAAGCCATGCCCTATGAGTAACGACTTAGGGAGCTGGGGATGTTTAGGCTGGAGAAGAGAAGGTTAAGAGGTGATATGATAGCCCTGTTTAAATACTTGAAGAGAGGTCATATTGAGGAGGGAGCTAGCTTTTTTCCTGCTGCTCCAGAGACTAGGACCCGGAGCAATGGATGCAAGCTCCAGGAAAAGAGATTCCACCTCAACATTAGGAGGAGCTTCCTGACAGTAAGGGCTGTTCGACAATGGAACAAACTCCCTCAAAGAGTAGTGGAGTCTCCTTCCTTGGAGGTCTTTAAGCAGAGGCTGGATGGCCATCTGTCGGGAATGTTTTGATTGAGAGTTCCTGTGTGGCAGGATGGGGTTGGACTGGATGGCTCTTGGTGTCTCTACCAAGGCTATGAATCTGGTTCCTGCATGGCATGGGCTTGGGCTGGTGAGTCCTGCATGGCAGAATAGGGTTGGACTGGATGGCCTTGGGGTCTCTTCCAACTCTATGATTCTATGATTCCAAGATCCACAGTTTCTTAAGTCTATTTCAACATTTTATGTATTTTTTTAGAATCATGATAAGTCTCTCACAAATCCTTATTTCTCCCCCAAACATATATGCTTCAATTTTAATAAATAACATTGTGTGTTCATTCCATTTCAGCGTTGTATTCACTCCACAAAGATGGGCCACTGTGACTGCTACGACGATTGCTCTTCTTGCTGCGGGACCACACTCCTCTGCTGTTCAGTGCCCAGTTGTTGCGAACAGTCCTGCTGCACTCCATGCTGCTGCATCCCAGTCTGCTGCTCACCCTGTTGCAGCCAGTCCTGCTGTGACTCATGCTGCGGTACCAAATCTTGCTGCAGCCAATCCTACTGTGACCCTTGTTCAAAATCTTGCTGCCAACAATCTTGCTGCAAAAAGTCATGTTGTGTCCCTTGCTGCAAACAGTCTTACTGCTGTGGCTCCTGCTGCAAGCAGTCTTGCGGTGATTCTTGCTGCAAAAAATCTTGTGGTGATTCTTGCTGCAAGCAGTCTTGCGGTGATTCTTGCTGCAAGCAGAGTTGCAGTGATTCTTGCTGCAAGCAGTCTTGCGGTGATTCTTGCTGCAAGCAGTCTTGTGGTGATTCTTGCTGCAAAAAATCTTGCAGTGATTCTTGCTGCAAGCAGTCTTGTGGTGACTCTTGCTGCAAGCAGTCTTGCGGCGACTCTTGCTGCAAAAAATCTTGTGGTGATTCTTGCTGTAAGCAGTCTTGCGGTGACTCTTGCTGCAAGCAGTCTTGCGGTGACTCTTGCTACAGTGACCCCTGCTGCTGCCAGACTCTCTGCCCACCCTGCTGCCCTCCAGTGAAGTCTTGTTGCAAGACGCAGAGCAAGGACTGCTGTGGCACAAAATGCTAAGTATGTTCCAGTCTACAGGTCCTCCAGTCCTACAGCTTCAATAGCATGGCCAGAGACCAAACCAATTCCTCACACTTCCAAGTTATGCTGTTTCCCGTCAAGGACTGCATATCTTCACTTGGTGGTTTCTGATCTCCCTCCTCTTCCACCACTACCATGATCTCCGCCTTCTCCTCTCCTTATTGGTTTCTTGATTTTTATTTATCTAGAATGCTTTCTCCAACCAGATAGAAATTTCCAGCTGGACGACCATCAGGAACCACAAACCAGATTTTGCTCTCCTGCTCTCCTCCTGAACTAAGAATGCCAAGATTTCAACCTCCCTCCTTCATGTAGTCATTAGCTTCTTTTCATCTTCCCTTTAATTGTATTTTCCGCCATGACTGCAATTTCCTCAAGGAGGGATGCCTATTTGTCTTTTCTGGGGTGAAATTTTTCCTGTTTTCCTCTTGGAATGGAATGTGTCTTCAATCATATTTCAATAAAATTCTAAAGTAATTGAACTCGATACTCTCCCTGATTGTCATTTATGGAACTTAGGCACTTCCAGAAAACCAACAAACAATCTATATTGTTGGAGTATTCTTCTTGGATAGAACTTTAGAGGCCTTGGAAACTTTGGGGAAAGGGATGCCAGATGTACAGAAGGTGATGCTGCCCCTGGTGTGTCCTGGACTAGCAAAGCTATAAAGACATCACTTTTGCAAAATAATAGAAACACTATAGATTTTTGTGGGTTTTTCGGGCAATGTGGCCATGTTCTAGAAGAGTCTGTTCCTGACCTTTCTCCAGCATCTGTGGCAGGCATCTTCAGAGAAGATGAAGATGCCAACCACAGATGCTGGAGGAATGTCAGGAATAAACTCTTCTAGAACATGGACACATCGCCCAAAAAACCCACAAAAAAACTATAGATGCTAGCCATGAAAGCCTTTGACTTCACAACAGAAACACTGATGGCATAATGAGCAGAATAGAGTGGTACTATTATTTCCCTTGATCTAGACCAGTGGTCCCCAAACTTTTTCCAGCTACCACCCTCTTTTGTTTTGGGCAATGACCCTAGGGACCGCCATACATATTTCTTGGTATTAGGTCTACTGTTCTACTGCAAATTCAAACTAATCTCGGTCACAGCTCGCTTTCCACCTGGTCACCCTGGGAGCAGCAACCATGCAAGATGGCTGAACAACAACCAAGCAGCCTCTCACCCATGCCACCCTTCCAGCAAAGGCCAGTGAGTTCAAGAGGCCTCTCGGCCATTGCTCAACCTGCTGCTTCCAAGGCATCCAGGTGCAAAGGGAGAAGCATCTTCATGGAGAGGAAGGACTCTCAATCCTTCTTTGTGGTAGGCATGGCTGTGTGTAGGGGTTTACAGAGGCCACATGCTCTGGACTGGAGACTGGCACAGGGAATGGTTTCAGCTATAGGAGTTGCTCTAAGGGGAAGGACTCTTTCCAAGAATTGACCCCAGATACTCCTTCCCTTTGTTTCTCAGAGACATGTCTTCCCCACACAGCTTCAAGTGCCCCCACACACATACGCAAACACTGGAGATTATCACACACAGATGGGATAGGGATGGGATTGCTTCCCCATCTTTACACTGTCATTAACCTATCAGTGACTGTGATATCATGAAAGGCTTTCAAATCATTGCACTGAATCCACCATTAACCCATCCTTAAAGCAGCATTGCATTAACGAGAACTGCCGTCAATGCAAAATGCTGGCCAGTGTCACTTTAATGATGGGTTAATGCCAGGTTAATGATGGGATCTGCACGGCGGTATCTGAAAGTTTTTTGAGCGATCACAGTCAATCACTCTTTTTGGATGGGTTAATGACGGGATCTCCTTGACGTCATCTGAAAGTCCTTCCCATGATCATGCGAGAAGCATGGGACAGGAACAGGACAAGGACGGGATAGCCCCCATTATATAATCTCCATTGCTTCTTCTGTTACCTTTTCTCTCAGCTTGTTCGATGAAAGACAAAGTGGCAGAGCAGCTCCAACCTGCCAACCAAGTCACAGCAAAGCTCACAAAGCTCAAGCAGGGACCCAAATTTGAAAACTCCTTTTTGCCACCACTTCTGCCCCACCACCACATCCCCAAAAGGCCACCACTCTGACCCATAGGAGTGCTGCCCTGCACCAAGCCTTACAAGCATTTCCCAGGCTGCCACCACCAGTGAAAGATGCGGCTAAGGGGGTGGGTTCATAGAATCATAGAATTATAGAGTTGGAAGAGACCCCAAGGGACATCCAGTCCAACCTCCTGCCATGCAAAAACTCACAATCAAAGCATCCCTGACAGATGGCCACTCAGCCTTGTTTAAAAACCCCCAAAGAAGAAGACTCTGAAGGAGTTCATGCAACAAGTAGGAGACACCACCACACAAAATGATCTGGAAGGCTGAGTTGTGTTTTTCAGAGACCCTGAAAGAAAGTACCAAGCATCCCTCATCCCCACCATTGTCCTAAAGGCTGCTGGTTCCCCTTGTTTTTCTTGCACACCAATAAATTGACTAAAGCCCCCTGCCGCCCCCTTTCTCCCTTACCGTCATTGTGGATCTTTCCATTGCCGCCTGAGGGGTATACCACCCACTTTGGGAATCACTGATCTAGACTCTGCACTCCTGTTGATGCAGCCTAGAATTGCATTAGCTTCCTTAGCTTCCACACCACACTGCTAACTTATGGGAGCTTATTGCACGGGGCTCCAGGAGCGCAAATAGCATGGAATGAAAGGGGGCATGACGAGAACGGAATGTGGAAAGGGCTCATTTTATCGCATGCCGGCACACTGCTAACACCGCTGGAAGTCCCCGTTCCATTCTGTGCCAGAGAGGCAATTTTCAGGAACGGTTTAGAACAGTTCTTGAAAATTGGCCTCTGGGGGACAGATGGGGAACGGAACGAGGACTTCCGTTGGACTGGATGGCCCTTGTGGTCTCTTCCAACTCTATGATTCTATGACGTTTGGTGGCATTGGCGACATTCTGGCGTGTGATGAAATGTGTCCTTTCCCCATTCTGTTCCCAGCACACCCCCTTTTGTTCCGTGCCATTTGCGTTCCCCGTGTAATAAGTTCCATGTTTTACTTGTGGTCCACAAAGACTTTTAGATTTACATGTACTGCTGTCAAGCCAGGTGTCTCCCATCCTATAGCTGTGCATTCCATTTTTACTGCCCTGTACAATTTTTCAGTCAGCACTCCGAATTGCTGCATTTTTCAGTAGCTAAGCAGCTTTCAAATCATCTTCAATTAACTATCAGAGCCAAGTGAGTCCTCTCACATACTTTGCATTCCTCTGGCTAGAAAGCATGCTGACGAAACCGATGTAGGTCTGCAATGTAGGTACACCCGAAACAAAAAAGTCACCAAAGTGCAAAAAAGTCTGGGTTTTAATTGCTTTTTATTTGTCTGAAACCAAGAAGATAATGACAGCTCCAACAGCCATTCTGAAATTAAGAATGGTTAAGAATGGTTTCCAGGAATTAAGATAAATGCAACATGCAATTACGACAAAGAGGAGGGAAAGCCCTAGGCGGATAATTTGGCAAGATATGTGCAGAAGATAAACTAATAGGTCTTCAACCTATTATGATACTCTTCTCCTCCCAGTGGTTGAGTGCGGAATTGGTAGGACTCCTTAAAAAGGTTGGGCAGGAATCCCAGTACAAACTGCAATAGATCCATGGATATTCCAAGAACTTTTGCTGCAACCAGCTAAGAATCTTCAACTGCCCACAAGTGTGGGTAGATATGAGTTTGTTTTATAGCTGGGGGGTTGAAATGCTTAAGTTATGCTAAAGCAGCAAATATTCCAAGTTTACTGATTTGGTAGGGGCAGTCTCGATTGATTCATCGGATTGGATTAATTAATCGGATCATTAATTGATTAATTGATTGGATCACCCAATCATTCCACTTTATCAGCTGCTTTTAAAATGCCCCAGTTTTTCTGGATACGGTATTCCAAGTGGGGCGGAAACGGAATAAAGAGATACATTGAGGAAAACAGGACAAATAACCACAGGAGAAAGTTTCATGGTTTCAGAATTTTAATGATCAGAGTTGCTATATAAAGATTAGATATGACAGATTGCCCATCACCAAGAGGAAAAGCAGAATGCCATGGATCTGCTGGAGGGCTTCTCAAGAATATTGGGGGAAAGAATCTTCCTCTTCTTGAAGGAGGTAGGCACAAAGATTTAGACAGACTGGATATTAGCAGATGAGACCAGGAAGATAAGCCAGTTTTGACGCTAATATTCCAGATGCTGAACTAACAACCAGCCAGCTGCTTTCACATTCAGGTTTTTGGACAGTGACTGGTAGGTTTATTCTTATTATTTCTCAAGCCTCATTCAGATTGCTATGGTCAACACTTGGATTGATAAATGTTGCAACCACAGGACTGGCCACAGCAGGACTGAGAGCAGCGAGACTGGTTGCAGCCACAGGGAATGCAATAGCATCGGGCACAACAGCGTGGTTGGCATTGGGAGGACACGCACCGAGGACAACAGCAGGGCACACTAGTGTAAATGGCATAGCGGATCTGGGAACTGCAGCATGGGGAGCATCCACATGTGGGGCAGAGAGACTGGGAACATTGGCAGGGAGAACATCCACATTTGGAGCAGAGAGACTGGGAACAGCAGCAAGGAGAGCATCCACACTTAGAACATTTAGAACTGGAAGAAGAAGACTTGGCACAGCAGCAGGGAGAACATCCACACTTGGAACAGAGAGACTGGGAACAGCAGCAAGGTGAACATCCACACTTGGAACATTTGGAACTGGAAGAAGAAGACTTGGAACAGCAGCAAGGTGAGCATCCACACTTGGAACATTTGGAACTGAAAGAAGACTTAGAACAGCGACAGGGAGAACACCCACATTTGGAGCAAAGAGACTGGGGACAGCAGCAAGGTGAGCATCCACATTTGGAACATTTGGAACTGAAAGAAGACTTAGAACAGTGGCAGGGAGAACACCCACATTTGGAGCAAAGAGACTGGGGACAGCAGCAAGGTGAGCATCCACACTTGGAACATTTGGAACTGGAAGAAGAAGACTTAGAACAGCGGCAGGGAGAACACCCACATTTGGAGCATGTAGACTGGGAACAGCAGCAAGGCGAGCATCCACACTTGGAACATTTGGAACTGGAAAAAGAAGACTTGGAACAGCAGCATGGAGAACATCCACATTTGGAGCAGAGAGACTGGGAACAGCAGCAAGGTGAGCATCCACACTTGGAACATTTGGAACTTGAGGAAGACTTGAAACAGCAGCAAGGGGAGCATCCGCACTGAAGACACTTGGACTTAGGAGAAGACTTAGAACAGCAACATGGGGAATATCCACACTTAGAACATTTGGAACTGGACAAAGACTGGCAGCATGAGCAAGGAGAACATCCACACTTTGAACACTTAGTACTGGAAGAAGACTTGGAACAGCAGCATGGGGAGCATCCACACTGAAGACACTTGGAACTAGAAGACTTAGAACAGCAACAGGGTGAGCATCCACACTTGGAACATTTGGAACTGGTCAAAGATTGGGAACAGGAGCAAGGAGAACATCCACACTTGGAACACTTTGAACTGAGAGTAGAAGACTTGGAACAACAGCAAGGGGAACATCCACACTGGGAACACTTGGAAATCTTAGTTCCAGAACATGACTTAGAGCAGCAACAGGGTGAACATCCACACTTGGAGCATAGAGACTGGGAACAGCAGCAAGGAGAACATCCACACTTGGAACATTTGGAAATCTTAGAACTGGAAGACTTAGAACAGCAACAGGGAGAACATCCACACTTGGAACAGAGAGACTTTGAACAGCAACATGGAGAACATCCACATTTGGAACACTTAGAAGAAGTCCTAGAACAACTGCAAGGGGAGCATCCACATTTCGAACAGAGAGACTTTGAACAAGAACAGGGGAAGCATCCACATTTGGAACAGCTGCGTATCTGGGAACAACGGCAGGGGGAACATCCACACTTGGAACAGCTGCGGATCTGGGTACAGCAGCAGCAAGGTGAGCATCCACATTGGGAACAACAAGGAGTCTTGGTTCCAGAACAGGCCATTTTAGTGTAGTAAATCTGCAAGAGGCAAAAGATTATTTTGTTATATGCATCCTTTCCAATATTCACAGATATGCCTTGTCCAGTGGCATCTATATCTTTGTGCTAGATTGGGATCAATTGCTTCTTGGTTAACTAATCTCATGGTATACATTCTACCCTTCAGTGCTAAAAAACCTTGTTGGTGGACATTGTCAGTGAGCTTTGCCAATACCATATATATATATATATATATATATATATATATATATATGGAGAGAGAGAGAGAGAGAGAGAGAGAGAGAGAGAGAACACTGTGTGAAGTGAATCTTCAGGAAATATTTCAATATGCACAGTGTAGGTGCAAATAATCATGTCAGAAAGATTCTCCTAATGTTGAGGTGGAATCTCTTTTCCTCTACTTTGCATCCATTGCTCTGGGTCCTATTCTCTGGAACAGCAGAAAATAAGCTTGCTCCCTCCTCAACATGACATACCAGGGCTATCATATCACCTCTTAAACTTCTCTTTTCCAAGCTAAACATCCCCAGCTCCCTAAGTCGTTCCTCATAGGGCATGGTTTCAAGACCCTTCACCATTTGAGTCACCAAGGACAGAAGGAAGGAAGGAATGGACCAGAAGTACAGAAAAGGTATCTGTTGGATCTCGCCATGCAAGTAGTTCCAGAGCAACCGTTCATTAACTCCTGCAGCAAGAAGAACCTCCATCTAAATTCTCTTTTCCTCTCCTGCTTTCAGCAGTACCATTCAACTTACCTTGTTTGGCAGTGAGAACTTGTAAGCGCAAGGGAGATGCCAGCGACTGAATGAAGAACCAAGAGGTGGCTGAACGGTTTTATACATCTCCAAGGGCCCTACCCTTAGGAAGTGAGGAACAAGAGAAGAATGGGCCAGTTCGTGATGACTTACCAAAAACTCATGTCCATGTGCCGCACCATCTTTCGAGCCAAATCCTTTGATCTTTTTTTCCCTTCACCTCCGTATCTTTCATTATGAGAGGATTTTCCTATGGTATATAATTACAGGCCTTTCACGAGCATCACAGCATCGTTCTTACATCATCCACACCAGAGGGAACTTGAATAATTTCTTCCACGCACAGAAACACTGGGAGAATGGAGTGATCTTCCAATAGTGCTCCATGCGCTCAGCATCACAGTAATTACTCAGCCACACATGATTGTTCACATTCTGGTCACCCTTTCTGACTTTTCTTGCTGGAGGTCATATGTTTTTTGTGTAAAATCCTAACCGTTGAGTTGTAATTAGTCATAACATCTACATTTGACTAACGTTATGGGGAAAAAATGGAATGAGGACTCAGGAGACTTCAAGGTATCTTTTTGAATTTACCCTCACTCCACGTCTGTTATGGCACTGAATCTACTTAATGGTTTCATTGCCACTTAAAAGAGGATATCCAAGGCTTTGAACCTAATTTGGTGACTGCTATCAGCTCCTCGGGTACCTACTTTATATTTTGGACTAAAACGCTGAACAAATGTCAACCTTGTGCAACCAAGGAACAAATTCACCAAGCTATTGGTATTGGACCTACTAGCCACTATTGATTGTGATCCAAAAACATCTGGAGATGTTTCTTCACCCTTGTTTTACAGAAAGGAATTTACTGCCCACAGTCAATGTACCAATGCCATATCTAGGCTGGAGGAGTGGGCTGTGGAGGAACAGCTGGAGACTGCCAAGACAAATGTGACAGAGGGGAAGCCCACTTTTGGGACCCTTGGGAGATCCTTGGCCTAAAGGATACAACAGAGTCTTCCTTCAATCCATGAATACATTCCTATCTGAATCAGCGATGGAAACTGAACAGTCAGATAGCCCTAAGGAGTGCAAATGTCCAGTGTTTGTCATGGAGTCCAACTTTGTCAGCTGCTAGATGCAGAAGTGCATGAATGAGGAATAAGGATTGCTTGTGAGTAAAGGGATATTCATGAGAAAGGCACATCTCATGACCAGATCATCTTTGCTCTGTTGCCACTGATGTGTTGTGTCTAGGTGGGGCTCTGGATGCTCAGTCATAAAAACCTTCAATCATAGGCTGGAACCACGTTTGGACACTGAGGCTGGAATGCTGTCCTTCTTACATGTGCACAAGTTCCCTCGCACAAGCAGGTGGACATGTTTGGCCAATGCGTAATGGCCACATTCAGCTGAAGGTTGTAAAAGTCGAGGCACACATGTGATGCTACTGTACAGCATGGTGTTCCATGTGGCATATTGCACTTTGTTGACCATTGTGCATTGATTGCACAGTTGTGCATTGGTGTGCAATGTTCATTGGTTGCACAGGGTTGAAATTGTGTAACAAGGTAGTGTCATATAACCCAGACATCATTCAACGAACATAGTTACCCTATAGAGAGACAGCTTGGTGTATTGGTTTGAGTGTTGGAGGGGTTGAATCCCAGCTCCGCCATGAAAACGCACTGGGTGACTTGGGCATGTCACTCTCTCAGCCTCAGAGGAAGGCAATGGCCAGTGGTTTCTTTCTCTCTGGAGAAATGTGCCAAGAAAAACCCCTGATAGGTTCATCTCAGGAACACTGCAAGTCGGAAATGACTTGAAGGCACACAACCGCAACAACAAGGTTACTCCATGTCTGGTTTTCTGTTAGGAAAATATGGGCAAATAAGTGTCCCTTATGTAGTTTTTTGTGGGTTTTTCGGGCTAAGTGTCCATGTTCTAGAAGAGTTTATTTCTGATGTTTCTCCAGCATCTGTGGCTGGAATCTTCCAAGAACACTGGCATGGAAGAGAGTGGGGTATATATATTGCATGCCAGCATACTTTGAAGGTGCCAGCCACAGACGCTGGCAAAACATCAGAAATAAACTCTTCTAGGACATGGTCACATAACCTGAAAAAAACCCACAAAAAACTATGGATGCCGGCCATGAAAACCTGTCCCTTATGTGAGTGTAAGTCCCTTTTCTGGTGCTACAGTGGTTAGTATTCCCTATCTCCCTCCACAACACCCAGAGCTCCACTCTGACTTAATGTAAGAACTGTGAAACCACCTCACACAGCCACTGCATGATTTATACTAAGCAGACCAAGAGCAGAAACACATTTGGCTCATTCCCCATAGACAGGCACAAAATAAAGTCATCATCGCTGAAGTCTTAAGGTTCTTCCTGCAGTCTCAGTGTTGCTGTGATCATTTTGCATCTGGCAATGATGCAGAGCCCAACATTTTCCTGATCTTGCCTGTTTGCTACAAAGCAACTTACAGTCGTGTGTGGTGGCTTCAGAGGCTATTTAATAAGTTGAGAAGAGCATATATTGTCTGGTATAGCACAGGTTCACATGCAGAGATTTACGTCATGCTGAAGGCATGTTGAATTGAGGTCCTTGTGTCCCTGATGTAGAATCTCACCCCAAAGTCTTAGCTTTGTGGTCCATATAACTGACTAGTTCTTCACTGAACCCTTCCCCTTTTGGTTTGGATCTTCACTTCTAGTGTTTGTTTGTTTTGTTTTATAGAGGATTTTTGTTCAAGGTCCAAGACTCAATGCCTTTGGGCCTTTGACTGCTTTTAACCCTGCTTTCTGTGTTTGATGTGTATATGAATGCTTGACTATCTTTAGACTTCATCAGAGGTATGATCCTTGCTAAGACCAACTTGAAAACCAGTGTGATGTAGTGTTTTGTGCACTGGATTATAACTGGAGATCAAGCTTCGAAACCTGATCAGCCATGGAAACCCACCAGGTGATCTTAGGCGAGTGACACACTCTCAGGCCAAGAAAACCCCACAATAGGTTCACCTTAGGGTTGCCATAAGTTGAAAATGACTTGAAAGCACTCAGCAACAACAACAACCTGCTCTGTCTAGACAATGGGGGGACACAGATGGACGGCTCCATGCTGCCCTTCTTTAACCCCCGTCGGTGCCGTGCCAATCACACTGTGCGGCACCAACATGCTCCCTATAAAGAAGTTGCTTAGAGCAGCTTCCTTTTAGGAGTGTCACATGCCCTGACACCATCGCTTCTGGCAAATGCTGTTTGGGTGCATGGATGCCCACGCATCATCGTCCGTGACCCGTGTGGGGCCTGCTATTAGGGCTGGGTGCATATGGATGCCCAGCCCTACAGAGTCCTTAAATCAGCTCCAGCATGGCGCTTTTGCCCGTCTGTATCAGGCCTAAATCTTTAGAACATTTTTAGAATAGGTGCTCCCTCAAGTGGTTTAAGATGCCTACTTGCCATACTACATGATTACCTTCACCTAGTATTTAGCATATTCTTCTGTCCCTGGAAGGTTAAAAAGAAGCTGGATTTTCAAGTCTGAAGCATGCATCGCTGATCCCATTGTACTTTATCACAAGGAATACATATTCCCTTTAACATGGATTCCATAAATCAGGACAACTCATTACTCCACATTTTGTTCGCCTAAATTTAAGGTCCTGAAATTGCAGTGTTGCATTATGCATAGACATTGGTTTTGCTTGAACAGTAAGTAAAAATAAAGAAATGCATAAATAAATGGAGCTCTCATCGAGAACATCCTCAGGTAAGTCCACATGATGCAAACTTGATAATAGGAACAAATTAGAAGGTGCAACGTATTTTCTCATCCATACTAAACATTATGTCTTTCAGGCTCATTCAGGTTTTTTTTTATTCAAGCATGTGAGTTAGGTGGACTAATTTATGAAGCAGGGAAAAGATAGCCTTCTGGCCATAGAGGCCAAAGTGTAGTAAGTGTCAGGAGCCTCGTGATGACAGCAATGGCCCTCAAATTCCCATTAATGTCTTTCTATGCCAATGCACTTGTTTGAAGTAGAGTCATCTAACTACCTTTCGTGTCAGGATCTGGAGTCTAATAACAGGTAGCTTCATGGAAGCTTTGCAGAATCATATTCCTAAGCTAATTCTTTTCTTATTAGTGAGAGAAGAAGTGATCTGAGTCAGAGGTCAAAGATAGCATGGTGGACACCTACCATTCAAGGTGCCATTCACGTTGGTTCATTTTGTACCTGAAGGACCATACCTGAAGGCCTTCCCACCTGACCTTGTGTAAAATATCCTTACCCATCCGTATACTCCAAATCATTGAATTGTTTAGATGATAACTTTAATTATTAGTATTAGTATTAGTATTATATCTCCTCATATGAGCCTGCCCAAGCTCTAAGACAGGGGAGACACCCTCCAAAGCATGGTTGGTAGGAACCCAAGAGGAAGTCTCTTGTCCCACACTTAGAAGCTTATGCATTGCCCCCAGGGATGTGATGGGGCTGGAACAAAAGGGAGTGGGATGGGAACAGAAGGGGGCCAGGGACATATTTTACCGCACACCAGAATGCCGATGTCACCGGATGTTCCCATTCCGTTCCCGATCCGTCCCAGCAGAGGTGATTTTCAGGAACGCTTCTGAACAGTTCCTGAAAATCGCCTCCTCTGGGACGGATCGGGAACGGGATGGGAACTTCTGGTGGCTGTGGCAGTGTTCCTGTGTGCGGCAAAATGCATCCCTGGCCCCCTTCCGTTCCCATCCCGCTCCCATTCTTTCCGCCCCCATCAGATCCCTGGGGGCAATGTGATAAGCTTATTGGAAACTCCCTTCCTAGGGAAGCCAGAGTGGTTCCTTCTCTGTTGCCTTTTTGGCAGCAAGTTCAGACCTTCCCATTCCACCAGGCCTTTGGGAGTGGGTGGTTGGCAAGACAAGGGCTTTGTACAAAGCTGTGTTGGCTGTAAAGTAAAGCTTTCAAATGATTTTAATTCTTCTTCTGAGTCAGCCTCCACTCATGGCAACCCTATGAATGAGACATGTCCAAGTCCCCATGTTCTCCGTTGATCTGCTTAGGTCTCCTTTTTTCAGCCCTGTGACCTCCATGACTGAGTCTATCCATCTGACATATGGTCCTCCTCTCTTTGTGATAC
The DNA here is from genome assembly GCF_019175285.1 of Sceloporus undulatus. Classification (NCBI taxonomy): domain Eukaryota; kingdom Metazoa; phylum Chordata; class Lepidosauria; order Squamata; family Phrynosomatidae; genus Sceloporus; species Sceloporus undulatus. Next base: position 9,406,308 of record NC_056530.1, read on the forward strand.
CTTTTATATTTCCTAGCATTATGGTCTTTTCCGATGATTCATGCCTTCTCATGATGTGGCCAAAGTATGACAGCCTCAATTTAGTCCTCTTGGCTTCCAGGGAAAGTCCAGGATTGATCTCTTCTAGGACCCATTTGTGCCTCTTTTTGGCCATCCACGATATCCTCAGCACTTTTCTCCAGCACCACATCTCAAATGAATTGGTTTTCTTTTTGTCAAGTCCCACTCTTTCATGGCCAGCATCCATAGCTTTTTTGTGGGTTTTTCGGACTATGTGACCATGTTCTAGCAGTTTACTCCTGACGTTTCGCCAGCATCTGTGACTGGCTTCTTCAGAGAATGCTGGCATGGAAGAGAGTAGGCTCCTAGAACATGGCCACATAAGCCCAAAAAACCCACAAAAAACTATGGATTTTATTTTTATCTGCATTCTTCACTGTCCAGATCTCATATTTGTACATGGGGATGGGGAATACAAAACTACAGGATGCTGTAGGATAGAGCCATGACACTCAAAATGGTGTCCAACTGCATTATTTCTACAGTGTCAATGCACCCAAACTATTACCTTTTCAGCAAAGTCGCCATGTTAGGGTCCCTGGTGGTAAAGTGTTTAAATGCCAGTACTGCAGCCACAAGGTTGTGAGTGCGATCCCAGGGCTCCAGGGCTGACTCAGCCTTCCATCCTTTCGTAGGTTGGTAAAATAAGGACCTAGCTTGTTGTGAGCAACTGGCTTACAGACGGTAAACCATTTAGACAGTGCTTAGTTCACTGTGGAGTGAACTGGGGACGGACTATTGTTTAGTCTGTTGCAGTTTGCTGTCCAAAGTAAAAAACTGATAGACTTGTTGTCATCTCACATAGCCCTTTAAAGGTTTATGGCCAGGGTCATGATTTGCATCTTTCTGGATCCTATTACATTCTGTCCCACAACTGTAAAAAATATGCTTTATCACCGGAGGCTGAAACATCACCCTTGCGACAACAACCAGCAAAACTGGGCAAAACACAAATAACTAGATTGTGAGAACACTCTTCTTTAGAACAAACTGGAACAGTCCTCAGATGGATGCAATTCCTCCTTGCCCTTTTGCATTGCTGGAAGCAAATTCCCAGTCCAATAAAGTTTACTGAAGCAAGCTGAGATGTGTAAGCCAAAACCATGCGTTTGAAAGAAGATGAAAGAAGAGTCACATTCTGGCTCTGGAAGGAAGTGAGAAAGCCAGGTCTGTATTTGATCGAACTTGTCTTCATAGAGGATCATGGGACCGATGGATACCAAAGGGTTCCCTAGGCTGCATCCACACTGCAGAAATAATCCATTTTGACCCCACTTTAACTTCCATGGCTCAATGCTATGGAATTTTGGGATTTGTAGTTTGGTGAGCTATTTAGTCTTCTCTGTCAGAGAGCTCAGGGGACGCAACAAACTAGCAGTTCCAGGATAGCATGGGGCCATAGCATTAAAATGGTGCCAAACTGGATTATTTCTGCAGTGCAGATGAAGTCCAAGAGATAGATTCAGTTTGGAATGATTCTATAAAAAGAAACCAATAAACCAACAAACCACCCTCTTTATTGGGGTTTTGTCTTGAACCAGAACGATGAGCTGCTTTGAACTTGATGCTTGTGGCCTTCATATCTTTGGTGCCATGCGCTGGCTCTGAGTTTCAGACCCAAATTTAAACCAACTACCAAAGGTGATGAACCCTATCCCCTAAATAGCTTCAGAACTTCTGATAGCACCATTAAAAGTCAGACAAAAACCAGAGCAGGTTCACCACTTAGTGGTTTAGAGATAAATATGAGCCAACAGTGTGATATGGCAGCGAAAAAAATCCAATATAATTCTAGGGTGCATCAACAGGAGTGTAATCTCTAGATCAAGGGAAGAAATTCTCCCACTCTATTATGCTTTGGTCAGATGGCTCCTGGAATATTGTGTCCAGTTCTGGGCATCACAATTCGAAAAGGATGTGGGCAAGCTGGAACGTGTCTAGAGGAGGGCAACCAAAATGGTGAAGGGTCTGGAGAGACTTAGGGAGCTGGGTATGTTTAGCCTGGGGAAGAGAAGGTTCAGAGGTGATAGGATAGTACTGTTTAAGTATTTGAAGGGATGTCATATTGACGAGGGAGCAAGCTTGTTTTCTGCTGCTCCAGAGACTAGAACACGAAGCAATGGATGCAAACTACAGGAAATGAGATTCCAGCTCAACATTAGGAGGAACTTCCTGACAGTAAGGGCTGTTGGACAATGGAAGATGCTCCCTCGGAGAGTGGTGGAGTCTCCTTCCTTGGAGGTCTTTAAACAGAGGCTGAATGGCCATCTGTCAGGAATGCTTTGATTGGGAGTTCCTGCATGGCAGGGAGTTGGACTGCATGGCCCTTGTGATCTCTTCCAACTCTAGGATTTAATGATTCTATGATTCTAAGAAGCCAGATGGACATCTATTGCTTTGACTGTGTATTTCTGCATGGCCAGAAGTTGGATGGATGGCCCTTGGGGTCTTTTCCAGCTCTATGATTCTATGAAAAACCACTGGTCACCACTGCCATTGGAGGCTATATTCTAAACATGGCTGTTCTCTGGTTTCTGTCCGATGTGTGGTTATTCCCTATACTACCCTGGCCAGTCTTTCTGTTCCACAGAAAGATGTCCTCCCTACCGTTGTAACCAAGCTTGGAAGAAGTATGGAAAACCCTGACTGCTGCTCCAAGGCTTGCGGTTCCATCTGCGTTGTTCCAACCCTCTTTCCTCTGCTGCAAAGTCTTCTTGCTCTTTATAGGGCTGGCATCCGTTGCCCTTCAATCAAATGCAGTCAAATTGCATCCAAAAGCTACTTCTCCCAGCAATCCAACCCCAGCTGAAGGCGAAGGAGGTGACCCTCATGAACAGAGATTTGCAACCTGTCAGCCCAGAAACCTGCTTTCAAGTCTTTATTCCTTGTCTCCCTGCATTCCTCCTCCCCGAAATTAAAAACCCTTTCAAGTTTCATCTCCCTTATTGGTTAACCGTCGGTGTTGCCTCTTCTTGCTTTCCTCTTAATTAAAAAAAATCATTATTATGTAATAACTTCTAATATTTTGAATTTATAAAGGAGATATGCGGGCTGATTTGTTATGACTGTTGAGTCAGCATCCAGTTGGGCAGTAAAACTGGAGCCATGGATCTTCTGTAAGGTTTAGACATGGATGTCATGAACCTGGTGCTTTCCAGATATATTGGACTATATCTCCCATTACAATCTAAAGCAGTGGATGAAGTAAATGAGAAAAAGAATGAGTGGGAGGGGAAGGCCAGAGAGAGAGAGAGAGAGAGAGAGAGAGAGAGAGAGAGAGAGAGAGATATGAAAGGACAGAGGAATAGACAAGGGAAGGGTGGCATATGTGTATGGACACATACCATTGAGTGTGCATGGTTGCATTTTTTAAAATGGGAAATAATATAGGTAAAGGTAAAGTATTCCCTGTTGACAAGGTTGTTAAGTCATATCCGACCATAGGCTATTGAGTATGCTTGGTTGCATTTTTTTAATGGGAAAGAATATAATTGCAACGAAAGCACTTGGCATCCCAGAGAGAGCAGGGCTGTGTGCCAGAAGAAGATCTAATGCAAGGGATTCATCACAGACACTGAGCTAGTTTTTCAGCCTCCATAGCCTATCACTATGAACCATACTGAGGCTGTTTGTCCTGTTCCGCCACAGTCGACTATGGCCCTCTGGCATCCGACTGAAACTCCAGTTCATTTCCCTCAAACCATCAGGTCCATCAGGTTTCACATACACCTAGGGCAAAACCTTAGGATGGGAAGCTATGTCCTGACAGAGAGAAAGCTGGATGAAGGCATTCAAGAAATACTCTGTAAGAATGCCACAAATCCAACTCAATGGGCAGAATAGACGCATAGAATCATAGTATCATATAGTTGGAAGAGACCTCAAGGGCCATCCAGTCCAACTTCCTGCCATTCAGGAACTCACAATAGCAATAGCATTTACATTTCAATATTGCTTCATACTGAACTTAGGGCCCGAACAGAGAGCCCAAAATAAAACTGCTTTGGGTCACTTTGGAGGTATGCTATTTAAATGCTGCATGCGTCCTAAGAGATCAGAAGCCAAGCCTAAAGACTGGAGCGTAGCTTTGGCACAGCTTCTGGTCCCTTAAGATGCATGTGTCATTTAAACAGCATCCCTCCAAAGTGACCCAAAGCAGCTTTATTTTAGCCTGTTTTTTTGGGCCCTTAGTCTCTAAGCAGTTGACAACATGTAAGCCAGCTGCCCCCAACAAGCTGGGTATACATTTTAGCAACCTATGGAAGGATGTTCGACAGTGGAACAAACTCCCTTGACGTGTAATGGAGTCTCCTTCCTTGGAGGTCTTCAAACAGAGGCTGGATGACCATCTGTTGGGGATGCTTTGATTTAGATTTCCTGCATGGCAGAATGGGGTTGGACTGGATGGCCCTTGAGGTCTCTTCCAACTCTATGATTCTATGAGTTAACCCTGGAGCCATGGATTGAACTCACAACCTAGTGGCTGCAATACTAGCTGAAGAACTCACAAGCAAAACACTCCTGTTAAATGGCCACTCAGTCTCTGTTTAAAAACCTCCAAAGAAGGAGACTCCACACTCTCCAAGGAAGTGTGTCTGACTGTCAAAGAGCTCTTACTGTTGGGACGTTCTTCCTTATGTTGAGCTGGGATTTCTTTTCTTGGAGCTTGCATCCATTTTCTATTCTCTGGAGCAGCAGAAAACAAGCTCGCTCCATCTTCAATATAACATTCCTTCAAATACTTAAACAGGGCTGTCATATCGCCTATTAATCTTTTTTCCTCCAGGTTGAACATGCCCCTCTCCATAAGTCTCTCCTCATAGGGAAAGGTTTCCAGACCCTTCACCATTTTGGTTGGGGGGGGGAATTGAAATTCATAGATATAGGATGGGAAACACCAGCATAACAAGACTGCATGTGAAATGGATCGATCTCTCAGTGGTTCTCAACCTTCCTAATGCCACGACCTTTTAATGTAGTTCCTCATGTTGTGGTGACCCGCAGCCATAAAATTATTTTCATTACTATATGCAAATATGTTTTTTCCAATGGTCTTAGGCGACCCCTGTGAAAGGGTTGTTCGGCCCTCAAAGGGGTCCCAACCCACAGGTTGGGAATCTAGCTGCTCATTCCCACTTGCAGTTTAAACCGATTCCCAATACATCCGTGTTGGAAATCGATTCCAAAAGGTCCCTCATTCCCACCATAAAACAGATCTTTTCTTACCCCAGTGTAATTGTTTTTTGGGGCGGGATGGTTGCCGTTCCCACCAGTTGCACTTCTTCAAATTGGCTCTAGGTGAGGAAGAAGCTGGGGATGGATAGAGAAGGCGGAAGCTGGGGACAGAAGGAGGAAACCGGGGAACGGAGGGAGAAGGAGCCATTCGGGGACAGGAGGAAACCAGGGATGGAGGAAGAAGCCGGGGAATGAGGCAGGAGGATGAAGGGGGGAGGCAATGGCTTTTTTTAAAAAAATCAATTGATCAATCAATCGAATATTCTATCAATAGAATTTGCCAGCCAGTGGTCTGACCACATACTGAATATGACAGGCGCATGTCTTCATATGTTCATTTCAGGGAGAAAAGAAATGCCCAGAGTGGATCCAATCCTTTCTTATCCTGTTCATGTGAGCGGTGGAAACTCTTTGGGGAATTCGTCTGTAATAATTGTAGAAAGACAGGTCTAGCAGTAAGAATCAACACGGCACATAGTTGCATGATATTTAATTTTATTGCATCTCGGGTATACAATAAAAAAAGTCATAAGCAGGAAAGAGGTCATTAAGAAGTTGGAAGGCAAGAATGTGTCCCATATACCAAGAAGGCAATGAAAGATACCACCGAATTAACAAGCTTCCTATGCTCAAAACAGGGGATGTTCAGTTGGCGTGTTTCGGCAAATGGATGTAATTTTGGCTCATCTTGTACTAAACCCAAATTGTAGAGCAGTTGTCTCTAGCAGTTTGTGCTACTTCAGATTTTATGAGTGGCTCTAAGCTTAGTAAAAAGCTGCCAAACGCAGATCTTCTTAGGAAAATAGGAATAGAAATGAATGCAATTTAAATGCATAGCCAGACATCCATTTCCATATAGGTTTCCCCTTCTCAAAACACACTAGAGAACTGATTTGGGTTGCCATACATACACAACTGACACGGACTAGAAACAAGCTGAGACATCCATCCCCATCACCAATATAGGTTTCAGTACACTTGTTTTGCTTAAACTAAAAAGGAAGGCACTAGGGAGACATTGGGAGATCTTGCTCGATTGAGATGAGGGCCGACGGAGACGTTTCCTTAACATTTTTTGGTTTGATAGCAGCTCTGCTGAATAGGAGCACAGCTCTTGGCTTGGATGGGAGAGGAGCAGGGCTGCACACATTGCATGGGAGAGACCCCACATTGCATCTGGCTGCTGCAAGGGGTGTAGCCTCTGGGTGGCATACAGTAGACAATGGTTGTCCTCTCATGCTCAGGCTCACATTCGTGGCAATGTCTGTGTCTAAATCTGTGCCCATGGTGATGATGGGAGAAACAGCTGTGTCTTCCCATCTTTGCAGAGTAGAGTCAAAGCTGCAAGAAAGAGACAAAATCCGTCAAACCGTGGGAACATCATTCAGATATATGCTTCGGGTACAGGGACAGAACAAACACTACAAAATATTCCCCCCAAAGGTCACCAAGCATGTTTCTTGAGCCCCGATGAGAAGGATTGTCATAGTGAAGGACTCACTGTATGTACTCATGTATAAGTATAGAAATTTAGCTCAAAACATTAACCCAAAAAACCTGGTTCGACTTATCCATGGGTCAATGTAAGTACTGCACTTTAATTCTTATTTAAAAGAAAGAACCATCCCCTGGTGAAAAGCAAGAGTATAATCTGTCCTGGAAGCACCGAACCCCTCTAGTCTCTCATCCATTCAGCCTTTAAAAGTGAACACAAAGAGTTGTGTCTGCGGGATTTTTGTAAGTTCTTTGACATTGCTTCGCTTTGCTTCATCCTTGAGATCCTTTGCTATAGGCAACTAAGTTTTACCCTCGACCTATCCATGGGTCATAGCAAAATCCATAATTTTGGTCCCCAAACTTGCCTTCGACTTATACATGAGCCCGACTTATAGTCAAGTATATAAGGTATTCTGCACAAAATATGCACTTGGTCATTTTGTGCAGAAGAGGCCATTTTCGGTGTGAAGGTGGCAAAGAATAATTCTCAGACTGTGAATAGTCTTCTGAACTTGTGCGGTTTTCCAAGACTTTCTGGCAGCAAGAATAAGACCATCAAAGTCGGTGTTCCTTCCTTAGAGAAGGAAATGAGAGAGGAAGCATATCCCTATTCAAGTCGGGATGGATGAAAATTTTCACTCACGTTCCTGCCTAATTTTTTATTTACAAAAATAATAAATAAAAAATGCATATAATTTTTGCATACTATGGGTAGGAAGAACTCTAGTTTCTTCTGGAAGACTTCTTCTAGAAGACTACCCGGGTCATAGATCCCATGGTAAAATGGGTTCAGCCTGAAAGAAGTTAATCCTAATGTTTCACTGTACCTATTGAATTTGGCTAGTGCAAATGGGGAGATAATCTCATTTAGTCTTTCTACTTCCCTGGTATAGAGGCAAAATGTCTCCCCAACATGTCTCCAGAGTTTCCCAGCCATTACTATACTATTTATGAACATGGATGCTCTAGTTAGCCATTATGAGTAAGAGCCTCTGATGAACCTGTCTAGTGGGACAATGTTATTCCTTTTAAACACATAGGAACGTGTAAAAATGTTATTCCCCTGCAGCTTGTAGTGGTAAAGTCCATTCTGCAACTTCATTGTATTTCATGTGTAGACAGAGCATCAACTGGTAGCAAAATAATTCAATAAATGAAGACTGTACATTCGTGAATGAGCTCGTAATGCCTTTAATTATCCCAAGCATCTTCTTTGAATATATTTATCCACCTTACTATTGATTACATGAGGATCATTTGGCACTGCCTGGGTTTTCTCCATCCCAACAATGTAGAATGTAGAACAAACTTTAAATAAGGTAGTGGTTCCCAAACTTTGGTCCTTCAGATGTTTTGGATTTCAGCTCCCAGAATTTCTGACTGCTGGGGCTACTGGAAGCTGAAGTCCAAAACACCTGGAGGACCAAAGTTTGAGGATAGCTGACTTAGGAAATATTCAACACAGAGCTAGGCCAACGGATCACAGAAACTGAGAAGGTATCTTAGAAGCTGTCTAGTCCAAGCACCTGTCTGAAATGGGAAACCAAGGGCTAAAACATCCCCAGAGGATAATTGTTAGTCCATTCCGGAAGACCTTCAAGAACTCTTCTGAAAGGCGACTTGGTTCATTTGTTCCATTGTCAACCAGATCTAAACAACAACAAAAAAAGTTCCTCCTACCATTTAGCTGAGATCACTTTTCCTATCACTGAAGCTTCTGAAAAAAATGCACTCTTCATATATCCAAAGAATGGTTTGACACCACCACTTAGTCTTCTCCATGCTAAACATAGTCAATTCCTTTGCCAGGCCATACATAGCCCATTTCTTTGTAGGGCTAGCTCTCCTTACCATCAAAATTCAACTTACCAGGTTCAGTAGTGGATGCTGGTGGTTCTGAAGAATCCAAGTGTATGAATAAAGGTCCAGAATTGGAGGACCTTATATAGTGCTTGGTCTACTCTTGACTTAGAGCATTAGACACCACCCAGGAATGGCAAATTACTCCGGAACCACTGGAGTGCATGACGTTCACCTGCCACCCCATTTCCCAGCCCACGTTTCTCAACTTGGTACGACATCTATTAAAGCATGATTTCCTGAATGCAGAAGCATCTGGTGTAACGACAGCATCATTTATAGACCAACCTATAAAAAAGACTCACCTTCAAAACCAGGTTTATGGAGGTTGATGGAATGTAGGTGGCATAATTGTGATGGGACGTCATGGGCATTGCCAGACAATCTGCTCCTAGTCTTGGCCATCTAAGAGTTTCCATTACTTCATGCCTCAGGTCGATGGTGGTCTCCAAACCCTGATCTCATGGTTACAATAAAGGAAGCCATTTGTTTATTACTGTTTTTGTTTTTGTAATGCATTTTATTACCGTTTCACATTTGCTGACCATGAAAGCCTTTGACTTCACAAACTGAGAGAAATGTATATCCTTTTGGAGCTCAGCAAAAAAGAGGAGCAATTCCCAGAGAAACGATGAAGCCAACAAGAGAATGTATCCTTTCCATTTGGTAAACTGAAGAGTTTGGGAAGAGATAGTCCTTATGGTCTGTCATCCAGTGCTCTTCATATTAAACTGATTGATATTTATTATCAATATTTGTATTGGTTTATTCCACTTGTTATCCCTTCATTCCCAGAAGGATCCCAGAGCACAACATTTCATACCAGAGATTTGAAAATGTCTCCAATTTGGTCTCATTGGGGTTCTCCGAATCCCTTTGTTTCAAACTGTGACTTTCCCTTAGTTCCTGTTGTTTTGTCCTAACTAGTGTAGACCCATGTCTACATATCACCTTATTATTATATTGCAGTCTATGGTTGCATCCACATTGCAGAAAGAATCCAGTTTGACACCACATTAACTGCCATGGCTCAATGCAATGGGATTATGGCAACTGTAGTTTGTTGTGGCACCGGCACTCTCAGACTGGGAAGACTAAATGTCTCACAAATCTACAATTCCTAGAATTGCATAGCATTGAGCCATGGTAGCTAAAGCATTGTCAAACTGGATTCTTTCTGCAGTATGAATGCAACCAATATCTTTTCTAGTTGAGAGAGTAACCAACGTGATCCTTGAACATTGTGTTTCTCCTTCCCATGCTGAAATGTATGTACACTGTAATGTTTTCCTCCCAATGGGTAGAGTTGTTTGTATTGTTTACCAAATTACACAACTTTTCCTTATTACCCAGATATCAATAGCAGCTTCATTTATCTACCGCTTCATACCACCAAAGCAGTCTCTAAGTGGTTTACAACTGTAAGCTAATTGTCCCCAACAAGCTGGGTACTCATTTTAGAGCATGTTTGTTCCTATTTTTTAAGACCATTGACTGAACGTCAACTTGTTGTTGTATATCTTCTAGTTGTTTCCTACTAATAGTGACTCTAAGACAAACCTATCATCAGGTTTTCGTGACAAGATTTTCAGAGGCGGCTGAGAAAGCATGATTTGCCCAAAGTCACCATTAGGATGCCATGGCTGAATGGGGTTTGAACCATGATCTCTTGGAAACTTAGTCCAGCTCTCAAATTATTACACTTGTCCCTCCATATTCACTAGGGTTAGGGGCACAAGACCACTGTGAATATGGAAAAACCACAAATAACAAAAACACCATGTTTTTACCAGAGAGGACACCTCTCTAGGAATCTCTAGGTTTTCCAGGGCAACTCTGTGACCAACGTCCAACAGACACTGACCATAGAACTGCGCTGGAGGAGCTACAAAGGCCTAGTAGAGCATTCCCTCTAGGAATATCTAGGTCTTTCAGTGCAATTTTTAAAGTTGACCATACAGTTGCACCGGAGGACCGAGAGATTCCTAGAGAGAACATATTAATCAAATCCGTGAATAATCAAATCTGCAAATATCAATGCTGCAAATATGGAGGGATGAGTTTATACTGCATTGGCTTGATGGTCACCTTGTGAGCTGCTATTGAGAGGTAGGAATAAAAAGATTTCTTCTTGAAAACAGTGAACTGGATCAAAAAGTTCAGTTCCTCTTGTAAATCTTTCTGTCTTCAGTTGTTTCCACTACTGTCCAAAGTTGGAACCTTCTAAGGTGCAAGAACCATTTCATATGCTACTGCTCACAGTGCTTTGTCCACTGGTAGAACTGTGATTAGAACATGTAACAAAACAATTACACACTCGTCCCTCCACATCTGCCGCTTTGATTTTTGTGTGTTTGATTGTTCACAGACTTTATTAATATGTTCTCTCTAGAAATATCTAGGTCCTCCAGTGCAACTCTATGGTCAACTGAAGGACCTAGAGCAGCGATGTCCAAACTCTAGTCCTTCAGGTGTTTTGGACTTCAGCTTCTAGAGGTTTCAGCCACCTTGACCAATGGTCTGGGATGCTGAGAGCTGAAGTCCAAAACACCTGGAGGGTCAGAGTTTGGACGTAGCTGGCCTAGAGATTTCTAGAGAGAACACCCCACTAAGCATTTGTAGCTCCTCCAGCCCAACTCTATGGTCAATGTCTGGCAAATGTTGACCACAGAGTTGCCTTGGAGGAGCTAGAGATTCCTAGAGAGGTGTCCTCTCAGGTAAAGACATGGTGTTTTTGTTATTTGCAGTCTTTCCATATTCACAGGGGTCTTGTGCCCCTAACCCTCGCAAATATGGAGGGACGAGTGTAATCTCACATGAAAACATGACTCAAAATGTTCTGTATCATTAGTCCGTGGAAACTTCCATCTTTTGCAGCACTTTTCTGTTCATTTCTTTTTTCTGACTCAGTGTTCAGGAAAGAGATGTCTTTTATCCTTGCACATGATCCAAAAATACCTTGGGAAAATAATAACAACATCAGGATGATGCCATCCCCGAAGGCATTTTACAAGTCTGTAGTTAAAGAGAAGATTGTTGGGCGGCTGGAACATCAAGTGATTTTCCGACTGGTTCCTCATAACTTGTGATACTGGCATCAATCTGAGCCATGTACCTTCTTGCTGGATTTTCCAACCATCGTATGTTGGAGTAAATCCTAACATTTACAACCTTAAATTAAAAAGACCGTAAATCCATGTGCATTGCACATGCATCACGGAAATGGAAGGGCCTGATTAAGCCATCAGCCCAGTTCCTTCAGGCTGTTGTTGTTGTTGTTGTTGTTGTTGTTGTTGTTGCTGTTGTTGTGTGCCTTCAAGTTGTTTCTGACTTAATGGTGACCCTAAGATATACCGCTGTGATCATTGAGGAATAGCGGTATAGAAATAAAAATTTATTTATTTATTTATTTATTTATTTATTTATTATTATTATAAACCTAGGGTTTTCTTGGCATGTTTCTTCAGACGGAGTTTGGCATTGCCATCCTCCAAGGCTGAGGAAGTGTGTCTTGCTCAAAGTGGGTTTCCATGGCCGAATTAGGATCTGAACCCTGGTCTCTCAGTGTCTTAGTCCAATGCTCAAACCACTACACCGCATTGGCCTTCAGGCAGGCTAAGCCTATAAAAATACAAAGAGAGACCTTAGACCTCAAAGGGCACATTTCCAAGTGCTGGTTATGACCTTTATAGCCTTATATGGCTTACTCTTTTGCGCATAGTAAAACCTAGGATCGTGATTAAGCTTTGAAAACTGCCAGATTTTCCAAGACTTTCGTGCAGCAGAAAGAATATTGTTAAAATTGCTTGTTGCTTCCTCTGAAAGGGACATTAGTGAGGAATTACATACCTATTCAGGATGCTGGAGGAAAAAAATAGAGATGTAATGTAATTGATAGTTCAATATGATTTTAATGTTGACCTTTTATTTATTTACTTGTGACATAACTGGCGCGGTGTGACATACGGATGCTATGTCTCCATTATATCATAATGGCGGTGCCCATGTATATGGGATGCCGCCACTATTGCACCACCGGCACATATTAGGCTTAGGGACCGTGCGGTTGCAGCGCGGTCCCTACCTAAAATCAACATTAGCACGATGCATTTGGGCCGTCTGTTTTGGCCCTATGTTCAGTTTCGAAGACACCTTAATTTCCAGTTTCTATGTTTATTAGGCTAGAAATAAAAGGTAATTATTATATAGTTAATAGACTGAGTCAGTCCAAAACTCATAGAGAAAGCCCATCCCAAGATGGGGGGGGGGGATAGAGAGAGTTTATATGTTTTAAATTGCTTTGGATGTTATTCACAGTTTAATACCATTTTAATAATGGCCTTCTGTATATTTAACTGTATTGTACTGGTAAGCCACTTTGGATACTATTTTTAAGGTTTATTCGGATAAAAATAAATACGCTTATTCTCAATGTGCTACTTGTTGTTGTTGCTATGTGCCTTCAAGTTGTTTCCGACTTATGGAGACCCTGTGATCGGCTTTTCTGGGTCCCTTTCGGAATCGTTTCAGAGATTCGGATTAAGTGGGAACCAAGGTCGCTTGCACCAGTTCAAATCAATTCATGATCCAATTTAAAAGGAAATAAGAATGAGGCTTGCAGTTCCCAAAAGGCATTATGTCCTATATAATTACCTGGAGACTCATATGAGAAAGATATTGCTGGGAGAGGCTTAAGACAACTAATGAAACTTTTTTTAAACTTCAGAAGAACACATCAGAAGTGCATCTTCCTTTCATTTAGCAATTCGCAGAGATACATTTGAACAAAGCTGGAAGGTTCAAAGCCTTAGGCTTTAATGTAGCCAGACAGGCATGGGAAAGGCAAACATTCGGTGCTCCACTCTTTGTCTCCTTATTTGAGTTCACAATTACAATCCAACGTTTCCCTTTAAATTCATCCACTGCAAAGCTGCTCAGTCAGTAGCGTGATTGAATGCAAAATCCTGACAATGCGGAACAGAGGAAAAGACATAGAAACACCTTTCAACCAAACTTGAGAAGAGTGGAGAAGAAGGTTTTGATTACTCCAAATCGATGGAGCACAGAGTTCACAAGATACTACTGAAAGCTACTGGAGCTTCTCTAGATGGACGTGGAGATGCCAGTGTCTTCGACACCAAAACACTAAGGAACAAGATTCATTCGTCTGCATAGAGGATTTATTTCAGAACTGAAATAATTGGACACCACCAACAAGAAGAAGCCAGCTTGGCGCAGTGGTTTGTGCATTGGATGACAACAATGGAGATGAAGGTTCGATTCCCAGCTTGGCCACGAAACCCATTGGGTGACTTTGGGCAAGTCCTACCGTTTCATCCTCAGAGGTAGGCCATGGCAAACTCCTTCTGGACAAACCTTGCCAAGAAATCCCCATTTCCATAAACTGGACAAGACTTGAAGGCACACAACCACAAGAACCACCAGAAAAAGGAATAGAAAATAATCCTCGAGAACGGCAACTTTCATGCCAACAAAGCTTTATTGAGAAAGGATTAGAACATGAAAAAGGATCTTAGATAGCAAAACAACACCTACCTGTTCTCCGTGGATTAAAGGGCTTTTAAGAGGATGAAAAGAAGGGAGAGAACAACCTTTGAGCTGAAGACTGTGGTTAAATTATATACAGTGGAAATGTGGACACATCGACACAGAAGCAAGTCCCATTGAGTTCAATAAGAATTTCAATGAGACCCCAGTGTGACGTTGGAAATTCACAGTAGTGAGACTGAGCACAGATAACTCATGTGCTCAAGACTGGTAGCGGTGGTCAAGATACACTTTTGGCGTCTAGGTGGCCTCCCAACATGTAGAGTTTGAGGCACCTCTGGGTTTTTCCATTAGCAGCATTTCTTCTGACATTGATAAGAGCAGGACTTGGACTGAGTGCAGCAAGGAGAGCAGTAGGACCTGGTGCAGGATCTGGACTGGCCACAACATCTGGACTGGCCACAAGAAGGGGCACAATGTGGGGTACAGCAGGATGGTTGGCAGCAAGGTTGGCAGCAAGGCTGGGCGCATGAATTGCCCCCACAAGGGAGACAAATGACAGAAGTCCCTGAAGACGAAGAGCCACCACAACATCCGCAGGTCATCCTTATGGAGAGAAGGTAAAAACTGAAAGGAATAGAGAGAGGGATGGGAGGATTGTTGTTTGTCTAGTCAATCTATTTCATTCTTTTGTTGTTGTTTAATTTATACCCCAGTTTCGTCTCAAAACGGGACTCAAAGTGGTTTAAAATATACACTAGGCAAGGACAAATATTTACTGCCATTTTCTCACTGCTGTTGTTGTGTGCCTTCAAGTCAGTTCTAACTTATGGCAACCCTAACATCGACCTATCATGGGGCTTTCTTGATAGTGGCCCAAAGAGGTGTGCCGGCACTGATTCTAGGATTCTGGAGCACGCAGCAACCTCACACTCCAGAACTCTACATTGTGCCGGCGGCGCCATGACTACGCAGCCCCACCCACCCTGGGCGCGCATCCATGATGCTAGCACAGCACAACGTCCACACCTCCGGGTGTCACGCTTGCATCATTGATGCGCCACAATGCACCATTTGTGCACTGATGACATTGTCCAAGCACATCAAGAAGAATCTGTTTTTTCCAGGTTCTTTTTGGTCCAGAGGGATGCTGCACGGTTTGGCTGCTTCAGTGTCCCTCCAGAGGAAAACTGGGCACCTTTGGGGTGGTCTGGAGAGCCCCAAAGTTTGTTCAGAGGGGGATTTGCCATTGTCATTTTGGGCAAGAGTGTGACTTGCCCAAAGTTACCGAGTGGGCTTTCTCACTACTATGGGTCAAAACAAATATATGTGTGCGGTACCTCTCCCCATATACGAGTGTCTTAAATCGCTCCGATGTTTGCATGGGAGAATAAGTAGTGGGGCTTTTGTGTGTGTAAAACCTATGTTCTCTACGCAGAAAATGTGGGTTTTGCACAAAAGCCCTATATGTCCTTTTGCTCAGGAAAATTCTCCCAAATGCTCTGAGGCATTCAAATCCTGGGAGAAAAGTATATGGAAGTCTCACTGCTTGGTTATTTTTTCCAATGGGCTTTTCCAAACTGTTGGGAAACCCATTTTTGGATTGGGAAATAACTCATGTATTACACACACACACACACACACACACACACACACACACACACACTCACTCCCCTGCCCCATATAGAGGTAAATAGATACATTTCTTAATTGTTTTAAAAGGATGGCAAATGTTCAAGCAAAACATAATGTTCTCCAATGGAACTAAGGTTATCTGAAATACTGGAGTTCAACTCTTAATCTCAACTAGTGTAGTAGTCCTTATCAAAAGACGATAAGCATCTTCCATCATAAACTGCCCACCAATCCCTCTATCTAGTCCAAAATAACCGATCGCTACACTTGAGAGAGTAAAGTTGTATATGATTTATTTGTCCTTTTCAATGGTTGCTTGTTTTAATTAATGTGCTTTAGTTGATGTCGTTCATTTCCAATTGGTTGTTCCCTGCCTCAGTCCATGGGGAAAGTGGATAATAATAATAATAATAATAATAATAATAATAATAATAATAATAATAATAATAATAATAATAATAATAAAAAATAATAAATAATAATCCCTACATTGGATTTTAGGGGTGTAGAGGACTACCAGTTCCCCATCATGGTCTACTCCAACTGACTACTGTTCTATATTTTCATAGAATCATAGAATCATAGAGTTGGAAGAGACGGCAAGGGCCATCCAGTCCAACCCCATTCTGCCATGCAGGAACTCTCAATCAAAGCATCCCCAACAGATGGCCATCCAGCCTATGTTTAAAGACCTCCAAGGAAGGAGACTGCACTACACTCTGAGGAAGGAGTATGTTTCACTGTCGAACAGCCCTTAGAGGTTTTATAATCTCTAGCCTAACTGGGAATAATGGAGATGAAACCTTGGAACATCTCTGCTCAAAACAAGTCATGGTCCATTAAACCAGTAGTTCCCAAACTTTGGTCCTCCAGATGTTTTGGACTTCAGCTCCCAGAATTCCTGACTGCTGGCCAAGATGGCTAGAGCTTCTGGGAGCTGAAGTCCAAAACACCTAGAAGACAAAAATTTGGGAATCACTGTATTAAACTATGCCCCTTTTTCAGAGCTTGGTTCGATGAAATGGATGATGTTTCCCACATCAAGAAAAGAAATGATTTAGCAAGCAATTGTAGAATTCTCCTTACCTTCTTTAGTCAAAAGATGTAACTGATCTAGAGAGAAAACCCAGAGGACTAAATAAACAAATGAAGTCATGGTCCTTTTTATTCAAACTGTGTACCTATCCTGGGGATGAAGTATGGCATGGCCTAATAACCACCTGAGTCCATGCGCTTCTCATGCGCCAGGATCCATTTGGATTCAACATCCGTCATTACTGATGGTTTAAGTCAAACATATGCTTAGTTGAATTCTTTCACAGGAGAACATTATATGCCTTAGACTGAAAAAAACGCATACACTAGAGATTCATTACAAAACAGGAACTGTAGGGCTTTGTAGTCGATAAGTAGGTTCATCACAGTGACTCCAGGGCTAAAGTTCATAGTTATTACTCAGGATTTTGGGATGTTTGGCTCATCTTGCCCTCTGTTGCTAGAGGACAGGACTGGCCTAACTACAAGTAATTAGCAGTAAGTAACTCAGTTTAGTTGGGGACAAGGCCATAGCTCAGTGGTAGTGCATATGTTTTCATGGATGGTCCATGGACCACGGATGATCCATGGACTAAGAGTTACCACCCAGCATTTGGACTGTTGTGTTTCCCTCATGGGAAATTCTTCGTTCCAATCCGTATCTCACGGGGTGCATCTGAACTATAGAGATAATGTACTTTGACACCAATGTAACTGCCATGAAGCCATCCTACAGAATCCTGGGCCTTGTAGCTTGGCGAGGCACCAGGACTCTTTGGCAGAGATGGCTAAAGACCTAGTTGAAATACACATTTCAAGTTTCATAGGATGGAGCTACAGCACTAAAAGGGGTGCCAAAATGCTTTACTCCTACAGCACAGATGCATCTCAGGTGAGACCAGCCAAAAAACACCAATCCGTTTAAAGACATTGTACAGGAGAATATAGGAAGCCGCTTTATACCCAACTGGATGGTTGGTCTCTTTAGCTCACTTAATTAATAAATTAATTAATAGTGCCCCTTCAAGTTGTCAGACTGGTTTTCAACTTGAAGGGCCACTATTAATTAATTTATTAATTAACTGAGCTAAAGAGACCAACCATCTGATTGGGTATAAAGCAGCTTCCTATATTCTTCTGCACGATGTCTTTAAAGTTTGTGATAAGAGTTAGTCCCACATTCTCCTGGAATAGTGCACTTAGATTTCTTGTAATGGTCTTTGAAATGTAGAGAGCTAAACCCTATGTGGGCCATTGTAACATAGTAGTTAATGGTGGACTATAGCTTTGGACGACCAAGTGGTTTCTTGGCCATAGAAACCCATCAGGTCACCTTCAGAAAGTCCCACTGTCTCAGCCTTAAAGGAAGGCAGTGATGCACCCTATCCAAACATATCTTTCCACAAAACACCTGTGAAAGATTGACCTTGGTGTTCCCATAACCATAACTGACTTGAAGGCACCCAACAACCATCCATCGATCCATCTCTTCCTTTATAATCCACCTTTCCTCCAGGATGGAGCCATCCCATTAAAATGTAATCTTAGTCTTTTAATATTCTGTCACGGCCACCAGATTAACACATGGAAATGAGGAACAAACGCCGACTGTAGATGCCTGGCATAGAAAATGTATAGATTTGATAGAACTGGAGAGATTGACATTGTCACTAAACGAAAACATGAAAAAAAGGATGGGACCACGACTGGGATTCTCTATTGAGTTTTTGTAAGATTAAGTGGCCCACCAAAAGGTGATATAAAGTTGATGTAGGATTATTTTAAAGAAGCACAGTCATATAAAATGATATAATAACGTTTGAAGAAAACAGATTAAACCCAGAAACAATCAATCTAAGTCCTGGTACATACTGCCCCAAAAGGGCGGGCTGGAGGTAGTCAGTTTTCTTCTGGAAAGACGCCGCAGCCACCAAACTGAGCGGCATCCCTCCACCCCAAAAAGAACCCAGATAAACTGGGTTCTTCTTCCGACATCGTGCTGACATCACAAGTGCTTCATTGGCGCACTCGTGATGTAAGCGACGTGTAGTGACGTCTATACGCTGCGCGTCACTTATGTCACGATAGCTGCCCCCATATGGATGGGAGGTTGCCATTACGCTGCCGCCATGAAGTCCTAGGATTAGGGACCGTGTGGTTGGTGCATGGTTCCTAACCCTAGAATTGCCACCTGGATGCTGTTTCTTGGTGGTATGTACTGAGCCTAAGAAAGAATATTTATACATTATGCTTTAAAGGATACCAAACCATTCAAATAAATTGACCAAGGAGGAAAGAAGGTAATTAATAATTAATGAATGTTAATACAAAAAGAGAACAACTTGAACCAGGAATGTCTAAGAAACTGCATATGTAATTAAGATTATATTATATTGTGTACCTCTTACAGTGCGTCCTCGCCTTACGCGGGGGATCCATTCCGGATCCCTCCGCGTAAGGCGAATTCCGCCTATGCTCGAGCCCCATTGGAAACAATGGGGCTCGTGTGCGGTGGCGCGGCGGCGTGACAGCGCGGGCGCGTGCGGGGCGCAACAGGCGCGCGCGCCCATTCAATTGAATGGGACGCGCCGCCCCTTCCACCCCGTGCGTGCGCCGCAGCTTGAGCGCGTATGCTCAAGGCTGCGTATGGCGCGCCCGCGTATGACGCGGGCGCACTGTATGTATTTTACTCTTTATTATTCCAAAATTAATCTTAGTCATGGATCCCATTCTGAAAACCAAGGAGATAAAACTAGTGTAAATAGGTTGTGTAAATAACAAGAGTTTACGATAGTTAGGGTAAAACTGTATTTCAGGGGCTCGACAGACTGGCAGCTCTGCCAAAAAGAAGCCGCCTAGAGCAGCATCTTTTTCATGGCGTTGCAAACAGGAAGGGGCACTGCCATGACACCACTTCCTGCCAGCGACGTCTGGACACTGTGTGTCGTCATTGTCATCATGGCGGCCCCCATGTGACTGGAAGGCTGCCGTGATGGTGGCATCCATATGGACTAGGGTTCCAGAGCGCGAGGTTGGTGCGCGCTCCTGAACCCTAGAATTGGTGCCGGCCCATTTGTACTGGGCCCAAGTCTCCACTTCTTTATGACACAGATATAAAGAAATTTGGGGGGAATTCTTGTGAAAATGAATCGGAAGAAAATCCTCACCCGTCCCTAATTTCTAACAGCATTTACAATGGAAAGAATGGCAACTTTGAACTGCAACGGACAGAGGAGGTCACCAATGACGTCTCAGGTCAAGTGAATGCAAGTCAACACTGAAGAGTCAAGTCAAGGGAGAGTCACATCCGGCATGTGACCCTTAAGAATGAATCTCTGTCTTGGGGTCCCTTTGGCAGAAGCTTCCCATACTGAAGCCCTCTAATTTTCATATTTTAAAATGAATCTTCCCCACGGCTTCTGCTCATGGAATTACAGGCTTCCCATCTGAAGATCACTTTAATCATGCACCATATGAAAAAGAGTCTTTTAATAAGGACTGTGAGTTGAGTCAAGGAAGAGCATGATCCAGATCGGCACAAGAGACGGAAGCGTGCTTTGAAGATGAATGGCCAATTTGCCGTTCCAACATAGTGGATCACTTCCTAGGGGAAGACTTCTAGGAGCAATATAAAAGGTGCACCATGTCCCACAGTCCTTCACAGTCTTACTTCCATTCGTCGTTGCTACAGCAATCCCAGCATCTCCAAAAGGTAAGCAGCATTTTTGACCAATATGGTGAAGACGTACTATTAGACATGCATCTTTCTTCAGATAGCTTTGGAGCCCTTGGTGAAGCAAAATGATTTAAGAAATGCATGGATGACTTGAAGGTTCCTGAAGGTTTCAAGGGGTATGTGATAATGGAATTCTAGGCTTTAAACAGTGCAAGTTTTAAATAGTAATGGTCAGTGTGAAGTCGAAGGCTTTCATGGTCAGCATCCATAGTTTTTTTGTGGGTTTTTCATGCAATGTGACCATGTTCTAGAAGAGTTTCTTCCTAACGTTTCTCCAGCATCTGTAGCTGGCATTTGTCTGGTTGTGAAAGACTATGGCAAATGGAGATGGAGATATCAGAGAAATTTCATTTGTTTTAAGTTGACGGTTATCAACATATATAAGATAAAGGTTTGTCCAGAGCCATGCATCCTTTGGTGGCTTCCAACTTAGACTAATATAGTGTGCTTTATGCTGGACGTCTCTGGAAGAAACCACCTTACAGAGATGAATAGTACCAGCTGCCATGTTAGTAACGTAACTCATAGCAGAGGGGATCCTTCCCAAGTAACAAGTTACTTTTAAGATTACAAACTTATTAAACTTTACTTCCATTTAAAATAAAATTAATTGTTTGTTATCTTCCTCATTTTTCATTTCTTCCTCTTTAATTACAAATTAATTTCAAGGCACAACCTTGTGTACCAAGAATTTGCCAGTAATCCTTGGCATACCAGTGGCAATTTTCCATAGTAGTAGATCCAAAAAATAGACACATCTAAGTACACTCATCCCTCCATATTTGCAGCTCTGATATTTGTGGATTTGATTATTCATGGATTTGATTATTATGTTCTCTCTAGGAATATCTAGGTCCTCCAGTGCAACTCTATGGTCAACTTTAATCAAAAGTTGCACTGAAGGACCTAGAGATTCCCAGAGAGAACACTCTACTTGGCCTTTGTAGCTCCTCCAGTGCAGTTTCTATGGTCAGTGTCCGTCGGATGTTGACCACAGAGTTGCACTGGAGGACCTAGAGATTCTTAGAGAGGTGTCCTCCCAGGTAAAAACATGGTGGTTTTATTATTTGTAGTTTTCCCATATTCGTGGGGGACTTGTGCCCCTAACCATAGTGAATATGGAGGGACAAGTGTAAAAGAAAACCATTTGGAGGTTTATCAACAGAGGCTGGATGGCCATCTGTCAAAGGTGCTTTGACTGTGTCTTCCTGCATGACTGGATGGCCCTTGAAGTTTCTTCCAGCTCTATGATTCCACAGTTCTGCGATTCTAATTATCTCGGCATTTTTGCTTCACAGCAATGGGCAACTCTGGCTCAAACAATGGTTGTGACTGCTGCGGCGGCAGTAATTCTTCATCCACTGACATGATGGTTGTCTCTTACCCAACGGGTAACTCTTCAGGCTGCTGCTGCCCACCGTCCTGCTACTGCAACCCCTGCTGTACTCCCAGACGGTGCTGTACTCCCTCCTGCCAGTCTTGCTACTCTAACTGCTACCAAGGCTGCAAGTGAGCCTGACACAACTCTTCAGGAGGCTCCGGAGCTGCTGCACCAGGAATAAACACGATGCGACCATCATCCTGATGTAGCCACTTTCCTCTCTTGCCGTCCTGCATTTGCTAACTGTCTTGCTTCCATAACTAGTCTGTCCTGGCTTCTCTTTCCTCAGTTTCATCCCCTGCTTAACATCTTAAACATAGTTCTGTCTCTCCACTTGAACTTGGGAACATTACTGCTTTGGGACACTTTCTTTTCCAATCCCCCTATGAAGCCCTGGTGGTGCAGTGATTCAATGCCTGTAATGCAACCACTGTCTCACAAACTGTAAGGTTGTGAGTTCAGTAACAAACAGGGCTCAGGATCGACTCAGGCTTGCATCTTTCTGAAGTCACTACAATGAATATCTAGCTTGCTGGGAGTACTGATAAGTGGAATGGAAATGTGAAGTCAAAGGCCTCCATGGCTGGCATCCATAGATTTTTGTGGGTTTTTCAGGCTAAGTGGCCATGTTCTAGAAGAGTTTATTCCTGACGTTTTGCCAGCATCCGTGGCTGGCATCTTCAGAGAAATTGCTCTTGCTCTTGTTATGGCCACTTACCATGTTAGTTGGGGAATCTGTTAGCTTTAGTTAGCCAAGGACCATCTCTGAAGCTCTTCTCCTTTCTGTCGCTACGGATGGTGGAAACTGCCATATATGATTTCCCTAGTTTCAAAGTATTTTTTTGTTTTAACAACTCTCCCGTTCCCACATCAGTTTGTTGTTGCTGTTCGAGTCTGTGTGAAATTTCACGCAAACCTTTGCTCCTGCTTCCGCCGACACAAACATTATTTTTGCATGCGGTTTTGCAAGCAATCTGGCCTATTTTTGTGTGTCTTTTCCCTCTTATGTGAGCATTTAAATATATATATATGGAAGAACTCCATCAAAACATTCAGGGAAATAAAAACATCCAAGTGTTTTGGCCTCCATATGCATTAATATGAAAATGCATTAAAATAACAACCAAGCAAATTTCTTCTCTATATACCGCTAGCTTTATCTAGTTTAGTTTAGTCCTGTCCATTGTTTCTTTCTACCTTCACCTGCTTCACCTCTTCTGAGTCTTGCTAGTCTCATCACCATGCGGTAGCTCCAAAGGCTAGACCATGAAGAACCAGTATGACGTTGTGGCCATGTTGGATTGGGACTTAGGAAATCCTGGTTCTAATCCCTCACTTGATCCGTGAAATTCATGAGGGTAACTTTGGACCATCATGAGCTTGTTGGAAGGAAGGCAACAAAGGAGCAACATTGAGTATAAAAGTGTATCAGTCACCTTCATGAATCACCAGCTGAAATTCATCATCCACCTCATCTTCCAGAAATTCATCTTGTTGAGGAATCCATCCAAGCAAACCTGAACCTTTCCACTTGTGTCTCACCTAAAGGACAGATTCCTTTTTCTATGTCCCTTCATAAAATCATCCTAAAAGGAAGGAAGTAGGCCATTTCCTACAATGATTTAGGTGTCTTCTTCCCATAATCCATCTACTCCTCCATGAATTCAGCCAACTATGTGGAATACAACAAATAATATCTGCAGACACTTCTTCTCCTCACTCCGCCTCAGGACATCATGCAGACACTGTGACTCCAAGTTCAAGACAAGATTTCCCCTATCTACTCTTTGTAACCACTTGAGATCTCAAAAGCCTTGCATATATTTCTACTATCTTAATAAAAGTATTCAACTATTGTAGAGTTTTGGGTTTTTTTTTCTTATGGTGGACATGTCTCCCTTTGCTTTTCATAAAACTATTGTAACCCTGCCATCCCTGCCATTGAAGAAATGAGGATATTCAAGACCCAGGAGTAACTGGATGCCTTGCCATGATATGATGGAGGTAAGGGCAGGTGAAAAGGTCTGGGGTTTGCCATATACTGAACTCCTGAGCAAAATGTAAATGTTTGCATTTACAAATGTGAGAGATAGTACTGAATCTCTTGAGCAGAATGACACACTTGCCAGGGCTGAACAACAACTTTTCACACATTCGCCTATACACAACTGGGGTAACACAGATTTGTAGTTTTTTTTAAAAAAATTAAAAATATGTTTAATTGCAAATTACTTGTTTGTAGTCAAACACACAGTCTAATGGGGAGGAGAGGGAAGAGAAAGAAAATGGATACAGTGCAGAGAGATGTAGGAATAGAAAGAGTGTGGTAAAGCAAATAAAGATGGGATACAGACCGCCCAAAAAGGGCTGTTTGTCTGCACCTTGTTTTGCTGCATGAGGGAACCGCAGCGGACAAACCACGCGGCTCCCTCATGCAACAAAAAGAACCCAAAAAAGTGGGTTGTTTCTGTGGTGCCATAATGACACCGCAGTATGCCAGTGACGCACTCATTACGTCCTTATGGGGGCATGACATGCGGATGCTAAGTGTCCGTCGTGTCAAAATGGTGGTGCCCGGGTGTATAGGGCACCACCATTTTGATGCCCATGTCACATGTTAGGAGTGAGGCATGTATGGGTGGTTTGCCCTCGGCCAACTCCTAGCACATGATGGGGACGCCGCAAAGTCCCGTCTAGATAGGGCCAAAAGTATATAAAAATACATGCTGTGCTTAAATCTCTGGAGAGTATCATGCAAACTAGTTATTAATAAGCCAAGGGATTAAAAGGTATCCATAGCTTAACAGTGAAGCATAGAATGTGCACATAAGATGTCTCAGGTTCAGTCTTTCAGTTTCTGGGTAGGACTGGGTAAAACTGTTCCAAAACCCTGCAAAGTCACTGCTAGTTGGTGTAAACCAGGGATGTGCTGCTTCACCAGGTACGGAGCCCATTTTCCTTGTCCTGCAACAATCAAGAATCCTTATGGACCACCCAAAATTGCATCAAACACACAAACACACAAAAGCAATTTTTGGTTTGCGAGCAAAAGACTATTATGTTAAGCCTTAGAGTGGGACTGCTGTTGGTGTAGACTATTGGAAATGCAACAACACTGAGCATTAAATCTGTCTTTGGCTGCATCTGCACTACAGCTGCTTTAACTGCTATGGCTGAGTGCTATGGAATTCTGGAATTTCTAGTTTGGTAAGACACTTAGCCTTCACTGTCAGACAGCTCTGGTGTCACCACAAACTACAAATCCCTGGATTTCCTAAGATGGAGCCGTGACAGTTAATGCGGTGTCAAACTGCATTATTTCAGTAGTGCAGATGGAGCCTTAGCCTTTGAAATAGTTAGGCTTTGGATATTATTAGGATGGGGCAATTGGTGACTTTCACTTCCTTCTGTAGTTGACATTTTTAAAGATCCACATGGGTCAAATGCAGCATTGATTCCCAGCTGCAAATGTGCAAGGGGTGGCATTTGGAGAACAAACACAAGCAATTTACCTTGGCTGTTCTTTTCCTGTGTGGCAAATGCCCAGAAAAGTATAATCTTGGCTGAAGAAACAAAAGAGGAAACAAGTCAGTCTAGAAGCTACAAAAGACAGGATGAGCAGCCAGAGGAATACAGGGTCTAAGCACAAAAATTCGGTCCAAGCTAAGTCAAGAGCCAGTCATGGAGAAGCTAAGGAGAAGAGTTCAAAATAAAACCAAGGTTCAGGAAACTAGAAAGCTGGTACTGCCATGGTGCCAAAGATGGAAGAGCGGTTGCTGTGCAGTACAAGCATATGCCATCTGTAACTTAGCATCCCTGCATTTTCCTTTTGAGTAGGCCCCATCCTTGCCTGTGCTCTTGTTGTTTTCATTTCATTCGGTGTCATTCCAAAGGATGAAGCAGCTTAGCCTTCACATCCCTCCTTTCAAGATCAACATGCAATTGCCTAAGCAATGTTTTCAGGGCAGGACTGCCAAACCCTTCTGGCTCCTAAGAAGGAATGCCAACCATCTCCGTTTCTGACTGGAGCGATTTATTGAGGCTCGCCTCTTCCCTTTCCTTATCTGAGGAGGCCTCCTCCAAGCAGGAGGAGATGGCACTAGGACAAAAACAAAGTGCTGCAATTTTTATTGGTGATAGCCATAGAATTCTCGGCCTGCTTTGGATCAGATCCAGGCATTGGATGGCCTTCTTGCAGCCCGCAGAACACAAGAAATCCAATGTGAAGTCGAAGGCTTTCATGGCCGGCATCCATAGTTTTCTGTGGGTTTTTTGGGCTTTGTGGCCATGTTCTAGAAGAGTTTATTCCTGTTGTTTCACCAGCATCTTCAGAGAAAGATGCCAGCCAGAGATGCTGGTGAAAGGTCAGGAATAAACTCTTCTAGAACATGGCCACAGAGCCCAAAGAACCCATAGAAAACATGAAATCCAGCCGACATCAACCTGGGTTGATGGAAGTGGGATGGCACATGGACTTTCGCCTGGAAAAGAGGCTGGGTTCACTCAGTCCTGAGCTCCTTGTGATGCATTCTTCCTTCACTCCACATTCCCATAAGAGGATTTCTGATATGATAGGAATGCAGGTCACCTGTGTCCCAAACTTGATCTAGTTCCTATGAAAATGGTCACAGTAGATGGGATTACACAGTTCCTGCCAAACCCAATTGCAACCAAGTCCAAAGCTAATACCATAGAGGACATACCACCAACTGCCTATGCCCCTTCCAGAGATATCAACCCTATAACCTCTGTTGAAAACTTCAGCATGAAGCTATCAAGATGCTGTATCCAACACACACCAAAAGGTGGTACAAAGTTTCCAAGCATCTCAGTTGCTTACGTCTGGCCAAATGAACTTTCTCCAGCTGGGCCACCCTCATGCTCAGTCACACTGTGTAATAATAATAATAATAATAATAATAATAATAATAATAATAATAATAATAATAAATTTATATCCTGCCCCCCTACAAGATGCAATTGGGGCGGCTTACAAAGATTAAAAAAACATACAATGTAATAATATGTAACGTTATGTAATAATAGTAGCTTGGTGAGAAGCTTCTCCAAGTCCTTCTTGGCAAGTACAACAAAGGGCATATCTCCACATGCCAATGACACCAGTTTCCCCTTGCTCTCACCATAAACTGTCTACACAATGCAGGGCCAAAGCCCCGATTCAAGTGAGGACAACTCTTCTTGAAGGAAGGCCAGTTCCACACCAAATTAGCCCTATCCTGAATTGGATTTAAAACCCCTCACATGTTTTTTCAGATTTCTCAGGTTAATCCAGAACACACCAGAGCAATGCTGGGTGGGTTCTACATATGTGTCCCACTGTGCCACCCAGCCATGTGCTCTCAGAGGGAGTGACTTGCACCAGCGGTTGCAATGCCCAGTGGCACAGTGAGACATGTATATGTAGACAGCCACCCAGCATCACTCCAGCAATGGGGGGAATCCTAGGCTGCATTCCCACTTACAAATAAATCGCTTTGCGATCCGAATCAATGGATTGGTTCAGCAGCGGAGCGTGGTTCACATTTGCCCCGATCGCATTTTCCTGCTGCAAAATAAAATAAAATAACCCACTTGTGGTTCACATTGATGAACGAATCGATTCAAAACGGACCCGCTCCAGCC
Organism: Sceloporus undulatus; assembly: GCF_019175285.1. Taxonomy (NCBI): domain Eukaryota; kingdom Metazoa; phylum Chordata; class Lepidosauria; order Squamata; family Phrynosomatidae; genus Sceloporus; species Sceloporus undulatus. The sequence goes on from NC_056530.1 coordinate 9,433,898, forward strand.
GGCCAAAGGGCAAATTTAAATCAATTCCGATCCACATCTGGTTCACACATGCGCGGAATCAATTTATCCAAAAAGACATGGGGGGGAATCAACATCAAAAAGACATGGTTTAAATGGGTCTAGCACGTGACTCCCCTCTTTGAATTGCTTCAGCGATTCAGTTCAAGTGTGAACCATTTCAACTGGTTCAAACCGATCTGTGATCTGGTTTAAAAGGTAGTGGGAATGAGGCCCTGGTAGCTCTAGGTCCAGAATAGTCCAGGAGCAGCCTGGTATTCTGGCCAAAGTAGAAAACCCCTAAATCAATACTTCTTGGGGCAGGCTAACCATTGGATAATCTGAGCATCCAGGGAGCCCTCCTTCTCTATACACTGGAAAAAGCACAACAATCAGGGCCTCCAAACTCATGTCTTCCCAATGACCAAAGTGATGCATATCTTCCAAGCAAAGGCTGGAATCAGACTAAAGCCAAAGAAATTGAGTCCACGCTTATGCCAAGAAGACCCTTCTCTATCTGGCCAACTATGCCAACTCTGATTGGCCATTTTCCCCATGGCAAAGAATCCATGAAAACCACATGGGATTCTGGGAAGAAGACATGGCCTATAGGAAGACAATTGTCTTGAGTCTGTGCTTCTCGCTCCTAGTCAGGGACAACAAAACAGGCTTCTAGGTGAGTTTTGGGACATCCCTTATGACTCCCAACTGGAGTAGGACCACTAAATCAACAAGATACTAGAAAATTAACACGTAAATTGGGACTAACAAGCACTTAGGCCTGAGTTCTTTGTGATTCAGGTATAAAGAAATTTGAAAGATCTGGATAATTCTCATGGGGAAAAAAAAATCAACCGGGAGAAATATATTGGTCATACCTACTTGATAATTGCATTTTTTTTTGAAAGACTGAAAATGTTGAACTGTATATGATGGAGGAGATAACCAAAAAGAGTCAAATCAACAGAGAAGCAAGTTAATTCCGAAGAGATAAGTCAAAGAAGAGTCACTTCCCATATGCAAGCCTCAGGAATAGATGTCAAGGTTGGGTCCCTCTGGCAAAATTTCTAAACGTTCCCATTCCCTCATTTTCATATTTCAGAATGAATCCTCCAGATGCCTCCTGGTCTTGCAAGTGCAGGGTTCCTATCTGGAGATCACTTTAGTCATGCACCATAGGGAAAATACTCTTCTAATGAGAATTATGAATTGACTCAAGGAGTAGCATGAGCCTGACAATGGGACAAGAGGAGGAAACGTGCTTTTGGGGATGAATGACAAACTTGCCGTTCCAAAACGGTGCATCACTTCCTATAGGGCGGCTTCAAGACGGGCTATAAAAGGTGCCCCATCTCTCCGGGTTCTTCACAATCTCACTTCCATTCGTTGTTGCTACTGCAATCCTAGCATCTCCAGAAGGTAAGTTGCATTTCACCCTTATGACTGGATATGGTAACCAATAATGTTACTATTAGATCTTGTTTGGATAGATTTGGAGCCATCCGTGTTATTCAACTATTTCTTTAAGACGTAGATGGCTAAGTTGAAACTTACCCAAAAGTTTCTGAGAGATGTGTGTGTTGCCTGTCAACTTTTGGTGACCCCATGGATTTTTTAGGCAAGGATTACTGAGAGATGGTTTTGCCATTCCTTCCCCTGAAATATCACCATCAGCTCCTGGTATTCCTTGACAGTTTCCCATCCAGGAACTAATCACGACTGTCCTTGCTTAGCTTCCAAGATCAAATGAGATCTGGTTCTTTTAGGGCAGTAGTTCTCAACCTTCCCAGTGCCGTGACCCTTTAATACAGTTCCTCGTGTTGTGGTGATCCCCAACCATAAAATTATTTTCGTTGCTACTTCATAATATATGTTTTCCGATGGTCTTAGGCGACCCCCGTGAAAGGGTCTTTCAACCCCAAAGGGGTTGCGACCCACAGGTTGAGAACCGCTGCTTTAGGGTAAGAGATATCAATTGGATGTCAAAAAGATGTGGGTTAAATGGGTCTAGAGCATGGGTCCTCTCTCCGAATTGCTTCAGAGATTGGGTTCAAGTGCAAACCAGGGTCATTTCAACTGGTTCAAATCAATTTGAGATCCGGTTTAAATGGTAGTGGAAATGAGGCCAAAATGTCCATTATGGGCAGTAATCCGGTACAGGGTTTCAGTTGTGCCATGTGTACATTCACTCCTTGACCTGATGTTTCTTCCTCCATTCCACAAATGTCCACATAGATCTGTGTGCATTTTGACCCAAGGCATTTTCATATTTCAGTTGCAGAATAAGATTTCACTTGAACTACCATAGTTACATCCTATGGAATCCTGGGATATGGATATAGAGTGTGTATGTGTGTGTCCTCAAGTCAACTTTTGACCAATGGCAACCCCATGATTTCCACAGGGTTTCCTTAAGCAAGGAACACTTCAGACGTGGTTTCGCCAGTTCCTTTCTCTGAAATAGAGCCTAGACCACCGAGAATTCATTGGTGGTTTCCCATCCAAGTACTGACTGGGGATGACCCTGTTTAGCTTCCAAGATCAATTGGGGTTTAGTACCTTTAAAGAGGCTTATTTAGAAATAAAAGAAGGAAACTACAATGCAGGTGGATTAATTCAAACCAAGACAACCACAGTCCTGAGTTTGCAAGACTTGAATGGGGCAGTAGATGATCAAGGATCTGATGGTCATCATCAGTTAAAGTCAGCTTGACAACAACAACAGATCCTTAGCAAGAGGGTTCAAAAGACATTCCAGGTTACAAAGCCCGGGATTCCATAGGAGGTTGCTAGGGCCGTTGAAGTGGAATCAAGCCGCCATAATGATGCGGCATGAAAGGGCCCTTGGGATCTTTCTGTCTCAGATTCTAGACATCTCCATACAAAGACCTCAGTTTGTGCCATTGATTTTCTCCATATTCTTGCTTTGCAGAAATGGGCAACTCTGGCTCCAGTGATGGTGGCTGCTGCTGTTGTGGCGGCAGTGGTTCTTCCGGCACTGATATGATGGTTCTCTCTTATCCAACGGGTTGTTCTTCTGGCTGCTGCTGCCCCTGCCCCTCGCCTTGCTGCTGTGCCCCCCGGCGGTACTGTTCCCCCTGTTACAGTTCCCAGTCTTGCTATCCCAGCTGCTACCAAGGCTGCTGTTCCAAATGAAGGCAATCCCAGCCCTCAAGCTGATTCCAAACAAGGAAGAGATCTTATGGAACCATCTTCTGGATGTAACCACTTAGCTTCGCTGCTGTCCTAGATTTGCTCTCTTTCCTGCTTCTGCAACCAGTCTGGCTTGTTCTCTGCTTCTCTCATTAGGCAGCCCCTTTGCTTAACACCCCAGATATAGTTCTCTGCTCCTGCTTGAACTTGGAAAAGGTACCTCCATGGGTTTCTCAGGATCCTCCTATCAGTTTGACCAGTGGCCAGGCTGACTGGGGATTCTGGGAGCTTTAGTCCAAAAGAAGAAAAGGTGTTTTTTGAAGGTCTGCTCCTTTAGGTTGCTAGAGTTGGTGGAATCTGTCAGTTTTATTCAGTTTCGTTATTTTTTAATTCCCATTTCTGCATCACTTTGTGATTTGCAAGAGCATGAGACTTTGGGGAAACATTTGTGCCAATGTCTCCCGAAATGCACGTATTTAGCATGCATTTCTCCCAACCTATGCCATTTTGCAAGCAGTCCCTGGCATTTTGTGTGCCTATGTGCAGCGATGTCCAAACTTTGACCCTCCAGGTGTTTGGACTTCCGCTACCAGAAGCCTCAGACACCTTGGCCAATGGTCTGGGATGCTGGGAACTGAACTCCAAAACACCTGGAGGGCCAGAGTTTGGACATCACAGGCCTATGCGCATTTGCCCCCCTCATTTATGGGTGCAGTTTTGAAGAGCTGTATGACAACTTTCCGGGAAATGCCAAAAATCAATACGTGACTGTCTTTTGGTTTGTGCATTGGTTCACAAAGTGAAAATTCATCAGTTTTGTACTAAAATGCAAACTAGACATGTTCCCTCTTCCCAATAAGTACTATGAGCCTTGTTTAGCCCTTTATCTCTACTATTAGCCTTGGTTCTCCTCCCTCTCTGCTACTTGTCCTCCAAGCTTTGCTTCTCACCATGAGAAAGTTTGAAATGCTTCACTGAAGAGCCAACAAGGAGTAACAATGAAGATGTTGAACTGGGACTTGGAAGATCTGAGTTCTGATCCTCTCACTGACCTTGGACCAGTTGCTCTATCTCCCTTGGTGAGGAAGGAGGACAACCACTTGCACCACCATGAGTTTATTGGATGACAGGGGGATGGACGTGAACAAATAAATATACGAAGACACCAACTACAACAATGCAATGGAAGTATCTACAACATGCCTGAATTACCAACTGGGGTTAATATTGCTTCCATCATCTCCACACTAATCTCAGTATCTCCTAGGTCACTTCAAGGCTTAATTTTGAATGACATGCTTGAATCTTTCTTGCCTGCCTCTTAATTAAAGGATAGATCCTCTGTCTATTTCCCTTTGTAATGTGCCAATGTCTCCTGAAATGCACATATTACCATGTGTTTCTCTCAATCCATGCCATTTTGCAAGCCGTCCTTGGCATTTCGTGTGTCTATGTGCAGAGAAGAATGTAGGCAATTGCTTCGGTGGCTTTGTTCCCACAATCCTTCAGTTTCTCATAGAATCATAGAATCCATAGAATTCTATGAAGCATCATAGAATCCATATCTGAAGATACTGTAATTCCAGGTTTGAGTCAGGATGCCCCCCTTCCGCTCGTTGTAATACCTTGGTGTTTTCAAAAGCTTGCATGCATGTTGCTTACGCTAATAAAAAATATTACACCGATATGAAGTCTGCGATGCTTATTTATTACTTGGCATGGCCAACATTGTTTATTTCCTCATATGGCCAGCTTTGTTCCTTTTGTTTTCTGTGGGTTTTTTGGGCTCTGTGGCCATGTTTTAGAAGAGTTTATTCCTGACATCTCGCCAGCAGCTGTGGCTGGCATCTTCACAGAAGATCTCTGAAGATGCCAGCCACAGATGCTGGCAAAACATCAGGAATAAACTCTGCTAGAACATGGCCACACAGCCTGAAAAACCCACAAAAAACTATGATGCCAGCCATGAAAGTCTTCAACTCCACTTTGTTCCCTTTGCTTTTGATGGAACAATTAGAATCATGGAGTACATAGAGTCATAGAATACTAGAGTTTGAAGACAACCAAAGGCCAGTCAGTTCAACCCACTGCTGCCATGCAAGAATACTCCATCAAAGCACTACTGACAGATGGCAATCCATCTTCTGTTTAAAAACTCAAAATAAGAAGACTCCACCACTCTCCAAAGCAGTGTCCACTGTTGAACACTTGTGCTATCGTCAGGAAGTTCTTCTCAAGGTTTAGGTGGAATCCCTTTTCCTGTAGCTTGAATCCATTGCTCCATGTCCTAGTCTCTGGAGTAGCAGAAAACAAGCTTGCTCCATCCCCAACATGACCTCCTTTCAAATATTTAAATATGACTATCATGTCAACCTTCTCTTCCCCAGGCTAAACATGCCCAGCTCCCTAGGCTGCTCCTCACAGGTCTTGGTGGTTTCCAGACCTTTCACCATTTTGGTTGCCCTCCTCTGAGATGTACCATCCGTGGTTCCAGGGGTGTGCATGAGGGTCTTCCCTTGAATGGAAAGCTCCTCCAGATGATATCAGTCCCTCCAGAATGACAAAGAAACCACCTATGCCAGGGCTAACAGTGCTCAACTAGACTTTCTCCAGCATGCATATGCCACAAGTATGACATGGCCAGATATAAGGTGACATGGGAAGCCCAACTAATAGGGAAAGAGAGATGGCCAACTCAGGCGCTAAATAATGGAGGACTATAAGTGACACCCCACCAGCACTTTCTCCCCTCTCCTATGTCAGAGTGAGGGTAGTGTTGTGTGTGCCATACAGGCCTAATCCCTCTTTTTAGCTTTAACTAACCTATATATATATCCCTATATCCTATATCCCTCCCCCCCTCACCATTCCCTTCTCCTTTTGTGTCATGTCTTGTTAGATTGTAAGCCTGAGGGCAGGGAACCGTCTATTATCCCCTCTGTTGTAAGCCGCCCAGATTCCCAGGGATTGGGCAGCATATAAATAAATCCTATTATTATTATTATTATTATTATTAGGTGACTTGCTATTCAAGAATTGATTGGATGGGTCTACTCTAGTAGCTACTATCCAACATGATGCTAACTACAGGTTGCCATCTCCCTAAGCTGCCTACAGTTTTGGCAAGTGGCTTCCATCTCCATTCAGTGGTCAGTCCACTCTTGGAGTTTAATCCAAATTTGAAGAAGTTGCATCCAAGCTGCTGAATCCTATCCCCCAAAAGAGGTTTAGCACGTCAGACATCTCCATCAAACAACAAAGCAATCATCTGAGTGGATTCCCTGACTATCTATTGTAGACCCACCTGAGACCACTGCCATTTTCCTGCTCTCAGGACCAAAGGAGGATCCATATGGCAGGTACCAGAAAAGAGTTCCCACCTAAATGTTAATAACATCTTCCTGATGGAAAGGACTTTTCAGCAATGGAATGTGCCTTGGTGGCTGGTGGCCTGTCCTTCTTTAGAGGTCTTTAAAGAGATGGTGGATGGTCATCTCATCAATTGTTTATTCCTGCATAACAGAGGTTAGACTACATGGCCCTTGAGGTCTCTTTCATCACCATGATGCTATGTGTCATGGACTGCCCTGGGCCTGAGTTAGAGGCACAGTCAGAAGACTCAGTCCCTGGAGACATGGAGGAGGCTGAGACAGGAGTAGATCTGAGGCTGCCTGGATCTGGAGTTCCAGTGGAGGCTCAGGAAGCAGAGGGAGAAACAGACTCTATGAACTCTAGGCTGCAAGTGCTAGGACCCCTGAAATGAAGACAGGTCAAGGAGTCTTTGACACATTCTTCCAGGCTAGAAGCCAAGAGGAGAGCTAATAGGTTTCATCTGAGAAAACATCTAACCCAACATTACAGACTGATCGCTCCAGACAGGAGTAAATCTTAGGAATTCTCGGACTTTAGGTCCACTTGGTATAAGTGTATAGGATTTTGTGTCAACACATTTTGTCCACTCCAGTTTTGTGGTTCATGCTGTTTACAGGAGTGGGCAAATCTGTTTATCAAGTGGAGTGCAAATTCAAGGTCAGGTGAAGTCATCTGGCATTGTCAGAATCATTAACTGTGTGGAGCTACATAGCACCAAAACAACTCAATATTTCTCCTTTAAACACAGTCCTGCAACTGCCTCCGGGGCTGTTGGAAGGGTTACCCTGTCATTATACAAGTAAAACTTGATTGCTAACCCTACAAATAATAATGATAACTATAAAAACAAATCAGAATTCTTGCCTGATGAGACACGATTCTGAGTCAACAGCATGAACCGGACGTTTGTGCGTGGGACTGACCGGTCACAGCCATAAGGCATGGGATGTGCCCCATAATTTTATAATTCAATATAATTCAAAGGCTTGTTCTAATTGATCCATTGATTTTGTCATAAGATATAGTCATCTTATATGGCCCTTAATGTCGTGCATTAAAACAAAATTATTCTGCTACGGAGTGCCGATTTTGCTTCCCATGAAAGGACAAAAAGTTTCATGTCGATTAAGGGAAACTGATTTTATGGGAGGTTGGGACTAACTGTTTTGCTGATTTTTCACACTTGGGGATTTTTGTATACATGAAAGGTTCATTTTCACACGCACGCACGCACGCACGCGCACACACACACACATGCACACACACACATTTTGGGTGTGTGCAACAATATTTTGCACATTTTTATGTATGCGGAAAGCAGTTGCCACAATCCTCTAGTCTTGACCAGAGTAAACCCATTCAGTCAGTGAGATATATTTATGTGTTGAATCATTATTCAACAATTGATTCAGTGGGTCTGCTCTAATTTTAAAATAATAATAATAATAATAATAATAATAATAATAATAATAATAATAATAATAATAATTTGAGGCAGCTTACAATAGTGATAAAATACATACAATATAAAATTTAATCTCATTATCACCTCCCTCCAAAAAAAATCATAATAATTATTATATAACAATAATAATTAAAACATTAAGACAGTCAGAGACAAGGGAATGGGTGTAATGAGTATTCGGTATGATAACTATATCAGCGGATGACATAGTGCTTTTCTTATCCAAGCACTAAAAATTCTAATAACTGACAGAAGACTAATATTGGTTGTCTACGTTTATAAAAAAATGAAAAGGAAAGGAGGGAAGAGAAGGAAGGCTGCCTGGAATCCTGTTGGTGACATACGTGTGTGTATAAATCCCCCTGCGCATGCGGCTGTACATGTTTAGTTAGTGCGCGACAGACATGTTCAGCTCATTCTTGCATAAGTGGACGTCCACGAGTGCAACCTTTTCACATAGTCTTAAACATTACTGTTAGTTTCAATATGCGAACTCATTGGATCAATTGAATTTACCTATGTGTTGACTTGCTATTTAGGAACAGAGTCAATGTGGCTGGACATGTTTAGCCATTGTGCGACAGACATGTTCAGCTCGTTCTTGCGTAAGCAGAGGTCCACAAGTGTAACCTTTTCACATGGGCTTAGATGCTATTGTTAGTCCCAACTGGTGTGGAGTCATTGGATCAGTTGACCTTACCTATGTGTTGACTTGCTATACAGGAATTAATTCAATGGGCCTATTTTATTTTGGGATTGCCTGACGGGGTTCCAGCCGTGAAGGTATCCATTCATAGATGTTGAATAACTATTGGTCATTGGTCTCCAGCAAATGCCACTTACTTTGCTAGGATTGCAGAAACAGCCACTGTGCATCCCCCCATTGCAAAATAAGGGAATAAGCAGGTCCATTGGTAGATTCACAATTGGTTGTGCAATGCAAGTATTGAGAAGAAGAGTGGTATAGCATATGCACCATACACATATATGACTATTTACATAGCACCACTCTACACTAGAAGGACATAGGACATTTTGTGACATGATATTTCCTGAGTTGTATAATATGGGTTTGGGTGAACACAACAACAGCAACGACAACAATGAAAGTGGTAATAACAATGTTAATAATTCTAGTAATTCTAATACTGTAATCCATAACTACTACTCAGCCATGGAGATTTCGATGTAAGGAAGCATTACAAATTCAAACTTATTGCAATTGCCTTTTGGGCAGGTTTCAAAATTGCAGGGTTAGCTAAAAATAAATGCAATGTTCTACAGTTAATGAAAAAAATAATATTCTGTTTAATAGGTTGCATTGAATGAAGAAATGGGACTGGGAGGCTGTTTCAGCAGAAAGAACCATGCCTGTATGGTTAATGAACAATGTACCATTTTAAAAATCAATGTCTCACTTCCCAGGGACAGGTTGCGCAGAACAGTATAAATAAGGTCCATCAATCCATAGCTTTTCATTCATCCAACTTGAGGCCATCTCCGCTGGTTCTTGCTGTTGGTCAAGGTAAGCTGCACAATTTGTTTGTGTGTGCATATATCTTTATACACCTAGATACTATATTTAATCTTCATGATGAAGGGTATTTCTTTCATGTCCTATTTGAAACCATGTATCATTGTGTACATGTATAAAAGTGTTGCACAGTTATTAGAGATATACGATTACTAATAATATAAAGCATGCGCTTCAAACGTGCTGATAGCGCTGAAGTTCTTTGTTGAAAACACAACTGACATCACAAAATAAAAATGGATGCCGTTACAAGTGAAGGATTGAAATACTATTTGGAGCCGTCTGTTTATTTTCCTCCTTCCAAGAACGGCAGCGTTATTTGGCTTTCTTGAAATATACACCTTAGTGATACAAATCCTGGGGTTTGTTGTTTGGGCCAGCACCAAAGCACTCTTGACAGGCCAGGCTGCATCCCTAACCAAATGACAAATCCCATGATTCTGTAGGATAGAGTCATGGCAGTAAAAGTGGTGTCAAAGTGCTTTAAAATCGGCAATGTGGATAAATGCCAAATACTGCATTCAAAATACTGCACCACACTGACTCTAAATACATTTCTGATTTATGGTGAACTTATCCTAGAGCTTTCCTGACAAGATTTCTTCCAAAGACTTGGCAGTTGTCTTAGGGAATGCCTTAGGGAGCTGGGAATGTTTAGCCTGGAGAAGAAGAGGTTAAGAGGTAATATGATAGCCCTGTTTAAGTATTTGAAGGGATGTCATATTGAGGAGGGAGCAAGCTTGTTTTCTGCTGCTCCAGAGAACAGGACCCAGAACAATGGATGCAAGCACCAGGAAAAGAGATTCCAGCTCAACATTAGGTGGACCTTCCTGACAGTAAGGGCTGTTCGACAGTGGAACACACTCCTTCCTTGGAGTGTAGTGGAGTCTCCTTCCTTGGAGGTCTTTCAACAGAGGCTAGATGGCCATCTGTCGGGGATGGTTTGATGGAGGGTTTCTGCATGGCAGTATAGGGTTGGACTCGACGGCCCATGAGGTCACTTCCAAATCTATGATTCTATGATTCCTTTTAGGATGAAAGACTGTGACTTTCCCAAGTGGATTTCCATGGTGGAGTCAGTCCTTCAGGGTTTCCAAACATGTAGCTGCCCTTTTTAGCCTCAGATCATTCCATGGTGATCACACACTGTGGCAGCAATCCACTCCCACAGGGAGCAAAGGGGGCTTCTTTTTGCTTTCCGGAAGGGGCGCCATAGGTGCGCTTGCACTCCATGATGATGTTACTTGTACGCAGCGCCGTTTAGGCACGGTGCATGATGAGTGCCACCATGGCGCATGGCGTATGGATGGGCACCATAATGGTGCCCTGGCAGTGAAAATAGGGCTTCGAGCATCTGGATGCTCAGCCCTAGTTCGCGTACAGGCCGGCACTTTACAGCCCCATAGTAAGTAAGAAAGGTGAGGATGAAGGGGAAGAGTGGAAGGTGGAAAGAGGAACTGGTGTATTTTCAAAGCAGCTGAGAAAATGGGACAACAGAGAATTAATCCAGAACTACCTCGCCATTTTGTACTCTTTAAGTAACCCTGCCAGACGTGTTCCTCTGCTTTGTGTCTTTCCAGGTTTGCCTTTGTTGAACAAAGATGGGCTGCTGCAGTAACAACAACAGTAACAGCAGCAGCAGCTGCTGCTGCTGCTGCAGACGTGAACCTGAGACGTCCCCTGTCATCTATTATGTTGTTCCCTGGTACGGAGGCCATTCCTATTGCCAACGTTGGTGTGGCCCCCTCCAAAGCTGCTATGCACCCATTCAGATGTACAGCCCTCCCGTTCAGTCATGCTGCCAGTCCCTGCAACCCTGTGCCCCACCGGGGAAAGCCAAGGAATGTGTTCCTCTTCAGCTGAGCAATGCTTCCGCCAAGAGTTGTTAACCAAATCCCTGTCGATACGAAACCCAGGCTGGAATCCTTTCGGTTAGTCGCCAATAGAGCAGAGCCATTGAGTCGATTGTTGTGTGGTACGTCAGCACACGCTAAAATCCATTTTGGTCAATGGCTCTCCTTTAATCGGGACTAAGAACAGGATGATGGTCCCAGTCTCCAGATGGTTAGAGCAACGGCTGGACTAATGGCATCAACCAACACTAGAGAAATGAAGACTTGCTGATTTAATGTCTCTCTTTATCCGTCAAACGGGGAAACAGAGACCTTCTTCCATCCTCCTTTACTAAACTTCTCTTCTTGCCTTTACTAGAAGCAGCACCATCCTACTGTTATGCTGCATTCAGGAGCCAAAATATATCCGTTGAGTTGTGCTCTTGATTTACTTCGAATTAAGTAGGCCACATTCTTACGCTCCTCTTTCTTTTTTACTTTCTGCCTCCTCTTAAATCATCATAATGCAATAAAACATAGCAATTATGCTGCATCCTGAGTTTTGGAGGACAGGTACTCTTTTTGGTGTGGTTTTGCTTCTCCTTGCTGAAGTAAAGTACCGTATATACTCATGTATAAGTCTAGAAATTCAGCTCAACAAATTGATCCCAAAAACATGAGTCAATGTAAATACCGTATCTTAACTCTTATTTAAAAGAAGGAAACATACCCTGGTGAAAAGCAAGAGTGTAAGCTGTCTTGAAAGCACTGACCCCGCTCTATTTTCTCATCCATCCAGCCTTTAGTGTGAGCACAAACAGTTACGTCTGCTGGAATTTTATCAGTTCTTTGGCATTGTTTTCCTTCGCTTCATCCTTTACATCATTTATCAGATGCCCCTAAGTTTTACTCTTGACTTATCCACAGGTCATCTCACAATCCATCATTTTGGTCCCAAAACCTGCCCTCGACTTATACATGAGGTTGACTTGTAGTCAAGTATACATGGTATATTTCTCAGGTGCACAAAGGAGAGCCGGCCTATTGCTGAATGAAGAATGCCACTCTTTCTGATTTTGGTGGCTGAGTGTCTATGAGTTTGGAAGGAAACCAAGATCTCCCATGAAAAGGACATCATTTTACATATGAGATTCCCGTGTTTGTTACAGTATGCACTCTAGTCATTTCTGACTTATGACCACCCTCAGGTGAATCTATCAGAGGGTTTCCCTGGCGAGAGTTGTTTGGGGATTGTGTGACTTTGCTTTCCTCTGAGAGAGTGTGACTTGCCCAAGATCACCCAGTGGGTTTCCATGACTGAGCAGGGATTCAAACGCCGATCTCCAGAGTTCAGTGTTCAAACCACTACACCACACTGCCCCTAGCTATTTAGAAATTTTGGCATTTTTTAATAAAATGGCTGGCATGTCGTATCTCAGGCAGGATACAGACCACCCAAAAATGGCAGTCTCCCGCCGCCCTGGTTTGCTGTGCGAGGGAGCTGCAGAGGACAAACTGCGCAGCTCCCTTAAGTAGCAAAAAGAACCCATCAAAAACAGGTCCTTTTTGCGGCATCACAAGGGCACCGAGACATGCGGATGCTAGGCATCCGCCATGTCAAAATGGTTGCGCCCATATGTACAGGGCGCTGCCATTTTGACGCCCTCATCATTTGCGAGGGGCATCTGAAAGCGCTGCCCCTCACACGTCATGATGGCGCCCCATAGGGCCCATCTATCCAGTGCCTCAGTTACAGATTCATCACCTAGAGCTGCACGTCGATAAGTGTATATGGTAGCCCTACATATTGTGGCAGTGTTGCCACAATCATACCTGCCCTTCTAAATCTACGTTACCAGTGAGACTGGGCCATGGGTGGGGTCAAGATAGGAGTCCTCCTTTGCTCACTGCCAGGGAGTAGAAACTTTGTCCACCTGTGAATCGAGCCGAATAGACCTCCTTTTCTCAGTGTGGCCGATGCCAAGAACCATGCCATCTTCCTTCTCTGAGTAGTGCATAGAAAGAGGATGACTGGTTTTCAGAGCTGCCGCCGTCACTTTATTGCAGGCAGGAGCTCCACGTAAAGCCTATCACCTCAACATTAGGAAGAACGTCCTGACAGTAAGAGCTGTTCGACAGCAGAATATGCTGCCTTGGAGTGTGGTGGACTCTCCTTCTTTGGAGGTTTTCAAACAGAGGTTGGATGAGCATCTGTTGGGAGTGCTTTGATGGTGTCTTCCTCAAGGATCTCTTCCAAATCTGATTCTCGGGTTCTACCCAGTGCGTCACTACTTCTGCTGAGGACAGAAACAGATGCTCAGATGTGTGATCCTCAAGAAGTTGAGGTGCCCATTTCACTCTCCGAAGGAGCAGCTGTGCACTGGTTAAGCCTGTGGTGGCAAACCTATGGCACACGATGCCATTTTTGAGGGCACGTGGAGGGCAGGGAAGATGAGGAACCAGTGTGCAGCTGTTCCTATGGTGGAAGACCCACCCCAGAAGAGAAAAGTCTAGCCCCCCAAATGTCCTGTTCCCCTGGAAGTCCCACCCCTCTGCACCACGTGACACCTGGTGCAGGAAAACCTTTGAGTTTGGACACTCAGTCTCTAAAAGGTTTGCCATCACTGGGCTAGGCTCTACATGGCACTCCTGCCAATGGGGAAGTTTTGATGGCTCTAAAAACAGGTCCTGCCATTCAATCAACTAGAAGAGGGGCATTCTACTCCTTTTTGTTGATCTCATGGGCACCCAGTTCTGATTTCCGCTGAAGCGACAGTACAAGCCAGGCTTTTGGAGGGAGCTACCTGACCAGTGAGACTGCAGCGGTGGTGACATAACCCCAGGACAAGGGCACAGGGCAGTGGGGATGATGTGATGTCAGCGAAGCTAGACCATGTGCACAACAGCAAAGCATTACGCTGGATTTAGCCTATTGCATGTGGCTGCTGTTATAGTCAGCCTGGAGCCAGTCCAGGGCATAATGCTCTAGACTGGCCCCAGATTAAGTGGTCAGTAGAAATACACCCTAGGATTCTCCTTGACAGGATTATCTGACTTGCAAGAAACTCGTTTTTAAAACACATTTCCCAAATCATTTTGAATATTCTTTCCATTCTTTCCTCAGACAAAGTTGGAAAGTAAAGATTCTCATAATTCCTCTGTAAATTGATGAAAGATGGTGCATTAGGCCCTTGGTATCTATTGGGGCTTGGTTCCAGGACCACTCGTGGATGCTAAAATCCATGGATGTTCAAGTCCCATTAAATACAATGGCATAGTAAGATGCTGCCCCTTATATAAAATGGCAAAATCTTAAATAAAATGGCATAACTCAAGGTTTGCTTTGGGAATTTATATTATTTTTGAATATTTTTAGGCTGTGGATGGTTAATACCATGGATAAAAAATCCATGGATACAAAGGACCAACTGTACTTGATCTCTACTCCCAGGAGACTGAGCACTGACAGCTCAGTCTTGGGAAAGAGACAAAAGAGAGAATGCTCTGTCTCTCCACTTGCATAATGGATTTGTGGTGACTTGCACCTTTCATGAATCAAGAGCTGGAATTTCCAGTTTTCCAAGCCGTGCCTTTCATGCCTTTGGGGCAGTTGGTTAAGACCTCTTTAGTGTCTTTGGATTCAATGTGTGGCGACCCAATTAATTTGGGGAATCTCTCCTAGCCACTAATCCCAAATTAACAATGCGCCACTAAATCTCCATGAAAACAATACAAACCATCCGCACATTAGGCTCATTTATAAGCAAGGGAAACACAGCGATGTCTGAATACCAAGACGCATTGCTCAAAGGGTGTCTTAGGGTGCATCTACGCTGTACTCTGATGCCACTTTGTGAATTTTAACCTTTTAAAAAAATTCTTGTAAGCCATTTTTTTTAGTTTCCAGATGGAGAAAAAGTGGGATAGAAACAATCTGAATACCACTTGTAATAATATAATTTAGAAAAGGGACAGGTCAGTACAGGTAAGAATGTAGTACATGCAAATGAATGGACACCACAAACACCTCAGGTGGAAGTGGCACCCAGAGAATAAACTGTCCTTAAAGATAAATAGTCACAGTTTGATTTATGTGCTTTCCGCTGAGATTCTTTGCATTGAAAATGTTGGGAGCTGGAGTAGTTGAGTCTTCATCCCCACGGTTGTTGGAATGAATGCAAATCCAGAGATTTGGCTGACTAGCCTTTGGCTGGGTAAGCACAAGCTGGGCTCTGTTGCTGGGGTGATTGGCATTCTTCAGATTCGCATTGTCCTCCCTTCTGATGACCAGAGGATCCGCCTTTAGCGCCGCCTTTAGCACCACCTTTAGCTCCACCGCCATACTGCGATGGCCTCTGCACACAGATATCCTGTCCGTGGGTTTCGTAAGAGGAGTTGTCGCTGTGACGGCGGGAGCATCTTCCACAGCAGCATCCCATTATTGACAGCTGAAGTGTTGCTGAAAAGGAAGAAGGTGATTTTGAGTGAATGGGTGGTCCATACATAATGACCCAAGATTCCCTCCATATCCCCCCCTTGCAATTTTCCTTGTTTTTAAAAAAGTAGAATAATACATTGACTGGAATTAAATTGGTGCAATATGCACACCTTTGCTGCCAACCGCTGTCAGATCAACATCAACTTATGGTGACCCCATGAATGAAAGATCTCCAAGGATGCATCCACACTGCAGAAGTGCCATAGTTTGATGCCACTTGGACTGCCAAAGCTCAATGCTATGGACTCTTGGGAAGAAGTGACATAGTTTGACACCACTTCAACTTCTATCAGATCAACTTCAACTTATGGTCACCCCATGAATGAAAGATCTCCAAAGATGCATTCACACTGCAGAAGTGACATGGTTTGACACCGCTTTAACTGCCAAGGCTCAATGTTATGGACTCTTGGGAAGAAGTGACACAGTTTGACACCACTTGGACTTCCAAGGCTCAATGCTATGGACTCTTGGGAAGAAGTGACATAGTCTGACACCACTTGAACCGCCAAGGCTCATTGCTATGGACTCATGGGATTTGTAGCTGGTTGTGGCACCAGCGCTCTCTGATACAGAAGGCTAAATATCTTTTAAAACAAACAACCCTATGAAGCTCAGAAGTCCATAGCATTGATCCATGTCAGTTAAAATGGTGTCAAACTTATACATGAAAATTAATTTAAAAATTAAGAATAATAAAGAAATCCATGTGGTCACCAGAGATGACTTCAAGGCAATACATCCATCCACAGTCAAAGTGCTGCTCTGGGACTGTACTACGTTTTAATTCTCTCCTTGGCCAGGAAATCTCCAGATTTATCTTGGTTTAGTTACCCTTTAAGACCCCAAAATAGTCCATGGAGTCACTCTGAGAATAAAGTTGGGAGTAGAGGAACTCTATTAGTTGCTCCATGAACTTTGATGAAAGGATGGGATAGGGATGTCTAAAGCAAGATAGTTCATGTACAGTAGCAGTGCTGAATCTTTAAACCCAGGAATGTTAAGCATTCCCAAACGACCCTTTGTTGAATGTATCTCCCTGCTAACAAGTTATACAGAGTTGTTGAATTCCTAAACAGGGATTATCACCACACTGAACAAAAGAGCACTCACAGCTCTTCGGAAGGAAGCGAGATTAACATAGTGCAATACCAAATGAGATGGATCAGTTACATGGGAATACATTTGCAAGTTGACAACCTTCCATGCGCTCATCTGGTGTGTTGTTAGATTCAACTGCGGTCTCACACATCACCACCAGAGGCCACTTTTTTTCCACCCTAAAAGATGCCTCTGCTTCAGAAATGGAGCAGTTAAGCCCTTCTGCTTCTTTTGGTAGTCATCTACTAGAGTGGCTTTCAAAATGGGGGAGAAAGTCCTAGGTCATAGGACTGTTCGCCATCAACTGGACAATTGCTCTTGACTGTTCAGAAGGCAGTGTGTAAGAATATTTTTTGGCTTTATAATATAAAAAGCTGCTCACTCTCTAAGAAGGAAAGGTCAGTTTAATATAGAGGGGTCGGGTCATGAAGGATGTGAAGAATATTCATCATTTTTATCATCCTTGAGATGAACTGATACCTCAACACATCAAGATGCATTGCTGGGGGGGAAATGTCCATTACTATGAGACTTTTTTCCTCCTGAGTAGAGATACAAATCTTTGGTGTGGTACATACAACCCCAAAAGGGTGGGCTGGAGGTGTCCATTTTAACACCGGAGAGGTGCACAGTAGCCAAACCATGTGGCTTCCCTCCGCATTAAAAAGAACCCAGAAAAAACGAGTTCTTCTTAAGGTGCCCAGCATAAGTCATGAGTATGCCATTGGCGCACCAGTGACATAAGCGATGTGCAGCGACGTCTGTACACTGCATGTCGCGTACGTCATCATGGTGATTGATTGAGATTTACACATCTAGAGAACTATTGCAAAAACTGATGTGAATAGAAAGTAAGTTTTATAGGAGCTACTTGTAGAAGTGAAGGAAAAAATTAAAGAAAGGAAGTGGAATATATGTTGGGGTATGAGTAATTGTGGATATTTAAATACTGATGCTATCTCTTTTTTGATTATATAATATCCAAAATTGTCTGTTTTTTTAAACCTGATGTATTATTTGTAATGTTTCTAAAATTAATAAAAAGTATTTATATATTACAATATCATATGCGCGGCCCAGATGCATTTACAGTTTGAGAGGATTAAAAGTGGAAATTGGGTAAGGCATAATGTTATAAAGATTTTAAAAGAGTAAAATTAAAAAATAATTGAGGCGTCTCCTTTCTCTGCCCACTGAGAATATAAGAATAATGCCTTTTCTTCCTCTGAGCTCGAGGGTTTTAAAGGGATGCCGGTGAATGCCACAGCCCATATCTACAAAAAGGCAGACATTTGGGGACCTATGGGGTCACCCCTTTAAGGCATCACCCGGTGTGGTCCGCAACACCTGCATCTCTTAGTGATACCAGGGATTTTAAAGGGATAGAATCATAGAATCAAAGAGTTGGAAGAGACCCCAAGGGCCATCCAGTCTAACCCCATTCTGCCATGCAAGAAATCTAAATCAAAGCATCCCCGACAGATGGCTATCCAGACTCTGTTTAAAAACCTCCAAGGAGGGAGACTCCATCACTCTCCAAAGCAGTCTATTCCACTGTCGAACAGCCCTTACTGTCAGGAAGTTCTTCCTAATGTTGAGGTGGAATCTCTTTTGTTGTAGCTTGCATCCATTGTTCCAGGTCCTAGTCTGTGGAGCAGCAGAAAACAAGCTTGCTCCATCCTCAACAGGACATCCCTTCAAATATTTAAACAGTGCTATCATATCACCTCTTAACCTTCTTTTCTCCAGGATGTCGGTGAATGCCACAGCCCATTTCTACCAAAAGGCAGACATTTGGGGACCTGTGGGGTTACCCTCTTAAAGAGTCACCCAGTGAGATCTGCAACACCTGCATCCCTTAGTGACACCCCTGATTTCAAATGTTCCTCAGTAAACTGCCTATCCCAGGCTTACGCAGGAAGAAACCATGGCCATTAAAGTGGAATCAACATGCTATCATTTTGTAGTGTGGATGGGTCCCTGGTCAACACCTTTCTGATCATGAAATGAATCCCTTAGTTACAGGAAGACTTTTTTATTACACTCCCACTTAGTAAGAATATACCATTAAGCCCTGAACTTTTTTGTTGTTGAACATAACAGATATAATTTCTGATAACCTATTTCAGGATGAAGTGAGTGTATTGCTCTATATGATCACTGCTGAGCTATGCGAAATATTGGAAGTCCGCTATAATACCTACGGAAGACGAATGGATCCTAAAGCTGAACGACTTAGCCATTTTAGATATGTTATCTATGTATGATAGTAATAGAACATCTCAAAAATATGACGAAAAACAGAAAAAAGACAGCAAAATTATGGGGGAAAAGATAATTGACTTAGTTTAAATTTCTTTACGGACTTAATTTATTGTCTTTTTTTCTCCAATGTACTACCGGCATTGCGATGGAATCCTGGAAAACCAAATGATATAAGCTGTATTTGAAGTTGAATAAAATAAATAATGATAATAAATAAATAAATAAATAAACCTCTGAAAATAAGAATGTAAAAGAACACAAATATCCAATTGTACCTACCTGCTTTGGCAACTAAGGAGCGGATCAAAGTGTCTCAGGTGAATTCCTTTCCCAGTAGAAGTGCCGTCCTTTTTATACTGCCTTCCGTTCTTCCCCAGGATATGAGCCACAATCTCAAAATAGGAATGGCATTAGTTCCTTAATGTCAGCCGCATCTATCTATTGCTCCACCAGCCATTATCTGATTGTTGGCTCCTCATTTGTAATGCAAAAACAACACAGGCCACATCATGAGTCAAGGAACTTGTCAACACTTCAGCATCCTCCTGAAACCAAAGCCAAGCAAAATATGCCCAGCCGCCTTACTAATTGAAGTGTGGGAGATAGAGAGAAAAAGAGATAAAGAACAAGAAAGACTGCAGAATTAATGCATTTTGATGCTGCTTTAGCTGTCACGCCTCCAGCCTGGGGAATGTAGTGAGCTGTAGTTTGTTGCGCCCCCAGAGCGCTCTGACAGAGAAGGCAAAATATCTCACGAACCTCAAATCCCAGAATTCCAGATCATTGAACCATGGCAGTTAGAGTGGTGTCAAACGAAAGCCCGGTATAGACTGGCACAAAGTGCCAGCCTATGGTGGAGTCACGGCGGAGCATCCACACACTGGACGCCATGACTCCATCCCCCTCGCACCATGATGTCGCACACCATTCTAGATGGCGTGCGGCATCATGATGTGACCCTGGATGAGCCTGACATCTAGATGATGCAGCGCCAAAAATCACAAAGCCGCGCCGCCGCAGCGGTGACACCCTTTAGAAGGCTCAAAAAGGAGCTACATTTTGCGGCTCCTTTTTCCGCCCTCACGGCAGTGGCGTGTGATGGCCGCAGCCCCGATTTGGCCCTTAGGGGCTGTTTGTACAGCCCCCATATTATTTCTGCAGTGCAAACGCAACCAAAGAAGTATATAATCTTATTGCGGAAAGGGACCACAGAGGACTGTAGAGTAGATGGGAGCAGGGGGAGAGGCAGAGAGAGTAAGGAGATTATTGCATTACCAAAAAATGCATCTTATCCCTGACGGGATGCAGTCATGTTTTGGATTGCAAGCAGGTTTTATCGCACATAAAAACGCTGACGCTAACACCGGGCAACAGCAACCTACATGCAGCCCGGGTCCTGGCTGCACTTAGCCAGCTGATTTTAACAGACGGGAGATCCCCATTTTTGAAAATTGGTTGGGATGCATGCAGGTTGCAGTCGTCCGGCGCCAGTGGCTGCATTTCTGAATGCAGTAAAACCCGCTTGCAATCCGAAATGCTAATGTATCCCGTTAGGGATGAAACACATTTTTGGGGGGGGGGGGGTAATGTGATGATCTCCTATGTTAGAGATTTTGGACACCCGTGTTATTGGATACAGGGATAGCAAAATGCGACAGGTTCATTTGAAAGACATATTTTTGGATCCTCAACACTCAAGGTGACCAGATGTCCTAACCGTAAAGGAGTCAAGGCACTGTGAAATGTAGGGCATTCAAGAAAAATGTAGGGCACGACAAAATAAAAGCCAAAAACATTAAGATAAATGTAGATTCATGCTTCTTAGTCGTGCTCAAAATGGAGGACATTTTGAAATTCCTCCTGAACAGAAGGTTGAAGAGTAGGACATGTCCTGGCAAAGGAGGATGTCTGGTCACCATATCAAGAGTGAACGATCTCCACCAATTCTAGTTTTATTTCTAACCTTATTTGGAGTCTTCGGATTTCTCAAAATGATTTGGGAAATGCAGTCTTGAGTAGTAAGTAAGTAGTCTTTCCCTGTCTTGGTTACCTCCCTTCCTTCACCGCCACCCCCATCCAGTCAAACCTCCCAAGGAATGGGAGTGATGCAGAAGTGTGTGGGTTGAGTGTTATGCAACTGCGCATGATGTGGATGTGTAGCCATTTAGTGTCACTTTTTTGGCATTTACAGAGGAAGAAGGCAGGAGTATTAGGAGGACAAAGCTGTTGGCCCTGTGCCACCTGTTTCCCTCTTGCCTGGTGACTTGGAGTAGGAGGACAACTCAGCCAAGGCATGATGAGAAGTCTGGTTTATGCCATCACCTGTCAAATGTCGGAGGTGATTGCCCCAGCTGTCCTTCATATTGTGAAGTTCAAGACTTCCATGGCCGGCATCCATGGTTTTTTGTGGGTTTTTCGGGCTAGGTGGCCATGTTCTAGAAGAGTTTATTCCTGATGTTTCACCAGCAACTGTGGCTGGCACCTTCGGATTGCGTCCTTCTTATTGTCAAGGTTCTGTGGACCTCTTGGAAGTCCCACATTCGGAAAACAGAAGCCTTCTTCTTCTCCTCCCACCACAGTTGCTGTTTCTTTGGCTGCCACTACTATAGTTGGCTTTGCGCTTGCCATTGTAGATATGGTACTGGTGGAGCCAATGGGACCCTGGCCTAACTTAGTATAATCCTATCTGTGGCCAGTCTGATAAAAGTGTTCACATAGTGAGGAATATCCAGCACCATGTTTTAGTCAACTCCAATGTACAATAATTCTAGAGTTTTTGTGGGTTTTTTGGTCTCTGTGGCCATGTTCTAGAAGAGTTTATTCCTGACGTTTCGCCAGTATCTGTGGCTGGCATCTTCAGAGAATGCTGGTATGGAAGAGAGTGGGGTATGTATACTGTTGGTTGAGAAGAAGTGATTTACATATTAATCTGTGTGTTGTTCTGTTGTTGAATGGCATACCCCCCTCACTTCCATGCCAGCGTTCTCCAAAGTTGCCAGCCACAGATGCTGGCGAAACGTCAAGAAGAGATTCTTCTAGAACATGGCCACAGAGCCCCCCAAAAAACCACAGAGCCCCCCAAAACTATGGATGCTGGCCGTGAAAGCCTTTGACTTCACAATAATTGTAGATTTCAAACTTCCAGAACACTTTCCCCACATAAATCCTATTGCAGGGACAAATCAATACATATATGACTTTGCAAATGCTCTAAATCTAAGTTTGTCACCTGATCTCAGGTCAATGAAAAGGTGTATTTTTCAGGATAAACTGCACCATGAACAATGTCCACAGTGGAAGTACAGTTGGACCTCCGTAACCATGGATTTTTTTATCTACATAGTCAAACATCCATGGTTGGAAGATATTCACACACACACACACACACACACACACACACACACACACCTTGAAACCTCCATATCCATGGATACTTTATCCATGGAATCAATAATTCACAGCTTGCAAATATTGAAAAGAAATATATAAATGCCAAAAATCAAATCTTCGTTTCGCCATTTTGTATAAGGGATGCCATTTTACCATCCATTGCATTTAACAGGACTTGAACAAAATAATAATAATAATAATAATAATAATAATAATAATAATAAATTTATTTATATGCCTCCTTTCCAAAAAGATCAAAGCGGTTTACAAAATTACATGAAACCACACAAAATGCATAAACGATTGACATAAGCAACATCCATGGATTTTTGGTATCCACAGAGCAGATACCAGCAGATGCCAAGGTCTTGCTGTATCCCAGAAGATTTAGGAGAACTTGGGTTAAGAATGTCAGGATTGTCTTTCAAATTGTGTGTGCGACAGTAAGACGTGGGATGGGTGTGTGTATCTCATAAACCTCAATACCTTAAACCAAATGCGCATGTCCTCAATGTACTGTCCTCTTGATATGATAAGACAAAGGGTTAAAAATTAATAATCACCATATATTAGATATATTAGATTTAGATTATTTGTCCCTGCAATAGAAGTTTGAAATCTAGAATTGTTGAACATTGGAGTCTATTAATTTTGCACAAGGCGGCTTTGTATAGCGGACTGTTAATAAAATAACACTGTGGCCTGGTTATTCTCTTAGCAAACACTACATTGGGATGGTGAATGTTTCTCATGATTTCCACCACCTTCGAGTGCATTGTCTCATGTCCACCAAAAGCCTAGGAAAACACCTGAACCTCCAAAGTAATTATTTTGTCCCCCATCTTTAGCATCACATAAGACAAATGCTGCGAGACAGGAATAGGGCTTAAACGTTGGTCTGCCACAAGGCAAAAAGAGCCAGGAATGGCTGGATTCTAATCATAACTGGGAGACTGAGTCATTGCAGTATCGCAGATCAAGATCACGCCACGTGACGTGGAAAGATATTCCTGAAATTTGATCATGTCTCGTGCTGCTGAATAAGCAATCTCACTGCAATTCTCATAGCATGGAAGAGGAGTGGCCAAGAATCCTGTTGAAGTTTTATGATAGGAGTTGCTCCTCTTCCAGGACTGTGCAATGTTGGCAAGGGCAGAGAGGCAGAAGCTGCCAGTTCTGAGCAGCTACTAGTGGAGTTCATAGAAGCATAGACCCAGGACAGACAGGCCCAAAGCGGCATGTTGCTGCCTACTAGGATTAGGAACCGCACACCAACTGCACAGTCCCTAACTCTAGGTCATCATGGCGTCATCATAATGGTGGCCTCCCGTCCATATGGGGGGCTATCATCATGATGTAAGTGATGCACAGCATATACACTTCTCTGCACATCACTGCGTATCACTATGCATCACTTATATCACCGATGCACCAATGGCACACTCATGATGTGCACCGGGTGCCATAATAATAATAATAATAATAATAAAATTTATTTATATTTCCCGCTTCTCCCTTTGGATCGAAGTGGGATTACAGCAGTTACAAAAGCGGGATTACAAAAGCGGGATTACAAAAGCGGGATTACAAAACTGCGGAGTGACGCTGCGCGGAGGGACGCTGCATGGGGGAATGCTGCACGGTTTGGCTGCTGCAGCGTCCCTCTGAAAGAAAAACCAGCGCCTCCAGCCTGCTGTTTTGGGGCAATATGTACCACACTATAGAATTATAGAATTGGAAGAGACCACAAAGGCCAACTGTATTGTGCCATGCAGGAAGACACCATCAAAGAACCCCTGACAGATGTCCATCCAGCCTCTGCTTGAAAACCTACAAAGAAGGAGACTCTATCACTCTCTGGGGCAACAGTACATTCCCTTGTCAGCCAGTTCTTACTGTCAAGAAGTTCTTCCTACTGTTTAGGTTGAATCCCTTTTCCTGTAGCTTGAATCCATTACTCCATGCCCTAGTCCAGTGGTGGTGAACCTATGGCATGTGTGCCAGAGGGGAAATTCAGAGCCCTGTCTGTGGGTAACTGGGCTGTCGCCTCAACACTGAATCACATTGGCTTTCTGTTATTGTTGTTGTTGTTCTGGGCCTACAAGTCATTTCTGACTTATGGCGACTGTAAGGTGATGCTGTTACGGTCAACTACCACGTCTTTTTTGCAGCGCCACAATGATACAGATCTTCCATAGTAAGAGTTCACTAAAGGAGAGATCTGGATCACATGGGAAATCATTTTGAAAATGTAGGTGCTTTCTGTTTACTTTATTTCCATGTTATTTCTGTTTGGGAGAAACGCGTCTGAAAATCATCCTCCATTTGTGGGGTTTTTCTACTTCTAAAATCCCATTTCTACTTTTAAAATCTGGGTGGGATTTGTCTAGTGTGATAAGGTTTTAGGACTCTCGAGACCAGGGTTTGAACTTGCCAAGAAATTCCCATGATGGGTTTGTCTTAGGATCATCACAAGTCAGAAATGACTTGAAGGAACACAACAACAACAGACCTAAGTCAGAATCATAGTCTTTTCCATTTCTATGGAACAGCTGGACTGGGATGAAAGCTGAAAGCTAATCAACTCACTTGAAATGCAGTTCTGGTGGAGACGTCTATGGAGAATATGGATCGCCAAAAAGACAAATTGAATGGGTCCCAGAAGCAATCTGAGAGCCGCAATGGTATAATGGTTTCAACAGTGCATTACAACTCTGGAGACTAGTTTCGATTTCTGCCTCAGCCGCGAAAACCCATTGCGCGACACCATCAAAACACAAAGTTTTCTCATTAAAAAGGAGTGAGAATTACAGTAGGCCTTTGGTATCCACTGGGATTTGGTTTCAGGAACCCCTGTGGATACCAAAATCCCTGAATGCTTAAGTCCCATTATATACAGTGTTGTTCTTTACATAAAATGGCAAAATCAAGGTTTGCTTTTTGGAATTTATATATTTTTACAATTCTTATCAAACTATGGATGCTTGAATCCACGGATAAAAAAAAATCTGTGGATACAAAGGACTGACTGTAATTCTTCCACCAAGCAGAGAATGAGGCCCAGCAACTTCTGGAAAGAGTTTTAGGACACGTCATCGCATTCCTATTGCAACCAGCTTCCACTCATCAAAGCATAGCTAGCAAATCATTTTAGCGAGAATGAGTGATGCAATCCTATAGCAATCTATCGAAAGGGATTGTTGGTTTAGATCATGAGTCTTTGCAATAGGTTCGATGGCACATGAGGCTAACTCAAAAGAAGCATTTTAGGATCAAATGGTCCAAACGCTTTCATAGACAAGTCAAAGTGAATACACAGTGGAAGACACTCCCTCAGAGTGTAGCGGAGTCTCCTTCCTTAGAGGTCTTCAAACAGAGGCTGGATGGCCATCTGTCAGGGATGCTTTGATTTAGATTTCCTGCCATTAGTCCCTCCCCTCCAGAATGAATCAATTCTGATCCGTTGTTCCCACTTATTGAACTCGCTTCAGAATCAATTCTTCTCAAAAGAACCTCTTTCAAACTACTGTCTGGGAAAAAATGGGGTTTTTGCCTTTGTTTCGCTTTCTCACGACAGGAATCGATCACATTGCAACAGGAACCGGTTTAAAATGGGAACGAGGGTCATTTACACCGATCGGCAAGTCGCTCTATTTCATAGCGGGAACGCACCCCTTGATCATTTTCTGGCAACTCCTGTCAACAGCCACAATATTTTATTCCTACCCTTGAATGGGTTACTCTTGAATTCTGACACATGGCAAAACAGATTGATCCCATTCCCTTTCCTCTTTCTGTCTTGTGGTGCCATTAAAATGTCACTTTTTGTTTTGTAACGCTATAACGCCAAGGGAAAAAGAAAATACAAGAGGAAAATGTGGCCCTTCAGACCACTTTAACAGCTCTGGCATTTGAGTTGCTCAGTGTCACCCAGCGGCTTTCCATGGCTGAGGCAGGATTCGAACCCTTGTCTCCAGAGTCTTAGTCCACCACTCAAACCATTACACCATGCTGGCTGGGCAAGGCCACTTAAAAGTGTAGTTTGAGTAGTTTCCCTCCCTTTCAAATCCTCCACAAAAACCATCTAAAGGCCTTGAAGGAGAGGAAGTAAACAACAGTGCTACAATTGTGAATACGTGGCACTGGTTAATAAGAAGCAGTTGCAGATCTATAATTCCAGGTGACGAACTTTTAACAGGATGACGACCATCATAAAGCCATAAAAGAACAACATGTAAATACAGAACGTCATCGTTACCTTGATGGATTGCCAATCGATTGTAGATATCTATTTGGGATCAAACATCAGACATTGCTGGTCCAGGACCTCTCAAACCCTTTGCCACCTTGTGAGCAAAATATATGTACGTAGATAACACTCAAGTGTAGAAGCATGTCTTTGGGTCACCATAAAACCCTGTTCTTTTCCACAAGAATGAGAGGAAGTTTATATCTTTGTTCTGACTTCCAAGGGCTAGTCTACACATTAAGTGCAATAGCAATAGCATTTTCATTTCTGTACCAATTAATAGTAGATTCAGCCCTCTCTAAGTGGTTTCCAGTCTTTAAACCAATTGCCCCCAACAAGCTGGATACTCATTTTACCAACCTACGAAAGGATGGAAGGCTGAGTCAACCTGGAGCCCTCTGGGATTGAGCTCACAACATTGTGGCCACAGTGAATTGATGCACATTTTGCACGTTCACATTGATGGTTTATTGTCTTCACTTTACTACGCAAATTCACATCTGTTCACATTTATTCACCCTCCTCCCTCTGCCACAAATGGAGAGCCATCTGAATGCATACAAGGCAGGCAGATGGCCACATGTTCATTGCTTTAGATTGCATTGAATGCAAGTACACTTTTAACAACAAATCTTAACATCAAAGCTTTTTGATGCGCCTGGAGATCTTTGGGTTACAAAGTGGCTCGGAGGGGCCACATGTGGCCCATGGGCCAGATTTTGTCAGTGTCTAGTGTGTGTATGTGTTGTCTTTCTATTTAAAAAGACAGAAATTACAAACCAGCCCCAGAGCAATCCAAGCCTACACTGAACGCTGGAGGGATTGCACACAACAGAATTGGGAAACAAGAGATTGGTGCAATGGGGCCCTTTGTGATGGACATCTCAGTCCCATCTTGATGTCTGGTGTCAGGATTTGCTCCTTTGGAAAACTTGCCACATAGACGAGATGGCAGCCGCCCAGTCATGGGCCCTGATTCTATCAATATGAAAATACTTAGAACATCATTGAGATCTGCTTCAAAATTCATTATACCAATCTCTCTGTCTCAATAAACAGTTTAAATTGCAGTTTGAATTCATTATAATTATAAGCAGCAGCTCCTGGATGTTCTGGGAATGGAACAACTTCTTCTAGTCACACGAGTTTCAAAATGACGGGGCCTTAGGCGTTTGCTGCAATTTTCCTTCTTTCTATTTTCATTTTTTAAATTCACAGACACACATACATACATCCCCATCTTGGTCATGAAACCCATTGGGTGACCTTGGGCATGTCACATTCTCTCAGCCTCAAAGGAAGGCAATGGCACACCTCCTCCGAATGCATCTCGCCAAGAAAATGGCCTTTTCTGGGACTGGGAGAGTGTGACTTATACACAAGGACACCGAGTGGGTTTCCATGGGCAAGTGGGGAGTTGAACCCTGATCTCCAAGTCATAGTCCAGTGTTCAAACCATGACAATTTAATTTTGCACCCAAAAAGGGCTTTTATGAAAATATAAGACCCAAGCAGAATGCCAGCCAATAATTATAAGCTTCCTGGAATTCACTATTTCCTGCTCCCAAAAGAAGGGGTTTTGAAGGAGCTGAGAACTGTAAAAACAGAGGGCAACAAAAATGGTGAAGGGTCTGGAAACCATGCCCTATGAGGAACGACTTAGGGAGCTGGGGATGTTTAGCCTGGAGAAAAGAAGGTTAAGAGGTGATATGATCGCCCTGTTTAAATATTTGAAGGGATGTCATATTGAAGAGGGAGCAAGCTTGTTTTCTGCTGCTCCAGAGAACAGGACCCGGAACAATGGATGCAAACTACAGGAAAAGAGATTCCACCTGAACATTAGGAGGAACTTCCTGACAGTAAGGGCTGTTCAACAGTGGAATGCACTTCCTCGGAAGGTGATAGAGTCTCCTTCTTTGGAGGTCTTTAAACAGAGGCTGGATGGCCATCTGTCAGGGATGCTTTGATTTGGATTTCCTGAATGGCAGGGGGTTGGACTGGATGGCCCTAGTGGTCTCTTCCAACTCTACGATTCTATAGAATCATAGAGTTGGAAGAGACCACAAGGGCCATCCAGTCCAACCCTCTGCCATGCAGGAACTCTCAATCAAAGCAAAGATGCGAAGGTTGCATGTCATCTGAGGACTGTACTTTGCCGACCCTTACTTTCCTCCCATGCATACACAGATCAGAATAACAAATATGTCTATATAGAGAGGAAAAGGGATTCTACCTCAGTGTTAAGAAGAACTTCCTGATGGTGAGAGCTGTTCGACAGAGGAAAATGCTGCTCCCTTGGAGTTTGGTGGAGTCTTCTTCTATGGAAGTTTTCAAACCTAGGTTGGATGACCATCTGTTGGGAGTGCTTTGAATTCGTCTTCCTGCATGGCAGAAGGGAGTTTGATGGATGGCCTTTGGGGTCCCTTACAGCTCTACGGTTCCCCCCCTGTCACCCATATCATGCTAGAGGCTCCAGACTGCTGGCTATGTTCTAGTGTAGGAAGAGGAGTAAAGACTTCCCATTCCCTTACTGGCGGATTAAAGTCTACAAAAGCAGCCAAGTACAGCAGCGAGTGAGCCACAAAAGCTGCCAGGACCTCGGGGCTCTTACTGGTAACTCCAGGTCATAAATCTTCATCTTTATAAGCAGAAGCCTGGAGCCTTTGCAGCTTGAGGCATCTTTTCCAAAAATCAAAATCTTGGGTTTCATCAACACCACATAGATCATCCTTGACACTTTTGGAACCATCCAAAGCTATTTTGCATGCACAGGTCCTTGCTTGTCACAACAAGGGAGTAGGCCATTTCCCTTATCACTTTAACAGGCACACTCTTACTATCCCATGCTCTACAACTGAAACCTGTAGATATGTGTGTCTTTGAGGGATTTTCTTTTCAACACAATGCTAAAGTGAACCTATTACAGGGTTTTCTTGGCGGGATTTATCCAGAGAGGTTTTGGCATTGGCGTCATCTCAGGCTGAGAGGGTGTGACTTGCCCAAAGCCACCCAGTGAGTTTCCATGGCCAAGTGAGGATTCGAATCCTGGTCTATCAAACTCCATTCAACACTCAATTCCTACTCAGTGCTGGTTCTTAATGAAGAAGGACCAACTTCTGGAATCCTGTTGGTTAGTCTCGAATTGAGCTGACTCTTTGAACCAACTATTAAATAGTGAGTCTGTACATGTGGGTAGATTCATTTGATTCTGTTTCCTCAGCTAGTTATGCATAATTGTGAGGAAGTGTCATGGACTGCCCTGGGCCTGACTTAGCAGCACAGTCAGAGGACTCAGACCCTGAAGACATAGGGGAGGCTGAGACAGGGGCAGATCTAGGTCCCAGAGGAGGTTCAGCATGAAGCTGCAGAGGGAGAAACAGACTCTATGGACTCTAGGCTGCAAGTGCTAGGATCTGTGGAGCAAAGGCAGATCAAGGAGTCTGTGGGGCTTTCTAAACTGCCATTTGGGACGTCCGGAGGACGTCCCATTTTAAAAAAGGGGCGTCTCTTTTAGACGCCCCTGGGCCTAGTACGGACTCCATCCGTACAAGATGGCGCCGGCCCTTCTACATGGCCGGCGCCATCTTTGCGTATCGGATGCTGAGCGTCCGTACGCGTCGCATCCCTTGTGACGTAGCGAGTGCGCCCCTGGAGCCTCGCTACGTCACAAACGCGACGGAAAAAGAAGTTCCATTTTGGAGCTTCTTTTTCGGTCCTCGCGGGAGTCGGGCCGTGTGAAGGCTCCAGCTCCCCCGTGGACCTACTGGCGGCGGCGGCGGCAGAGCGCCGCAAAGCGGAGGTATGTACCCCGCCAGTGAGCCGTTCTTCCAGGCTAGAAACTAAGAGGAGAGCTAATAGGTTTCAGGTGAGAGAAGCAGAGACCTTTTAAAAGACCTCCAGCTGCAGAGGCTTTTTTTGCAGCTGGCTACCAGTCTTGCAGCTTTGTTGTTCCTTGGTGTTTGATTTATGACTCTGGTTATCTGACCCCTGGACTTGCCTTGTGACTATGCTCTTGCCTCTGCCTTTTGCTGTGACTGACTGGTATTGTGTGGCCTTTGGACTGGACTCTGGACTATTGTTTTGATTTCAGTATCAGCATTAGTCAATGAATGGGGACTGTGTGGGAAGGCAGTCATGCATCACTTACTGTGAAAGTCAAAAACCTGCAGCAGCAAAGGAGCAGGTAAGTAACGAATTCAGAAGGGATTGAAACCAAAGTACACCAAGGGCAGCCAAGAGTATTCTGACAAGTGTAGCTCCACCCACAGTGTGTCTCTTTTTATTGTACTGAAAAATTCTTAATAAAAAATGTTTTTAAGTCCTCATTCCCACTACCTTTCAACAGACCACAATGGTTCAAACACCCCTGGTTCCCACGTAATCCGAATCAGTGAAGCGATTCAAAGAGGGGGCCATGCTCCAGGCCCATTTAACCCGTGTCTTTTTTGCAGTGATTTTTTTCACTTCTTTTTTGATAAACCAATTCCATGCAAGTGTGAACAACAAGCAGAATCAATTCAAATTTCCCCATCAGCCAGCTGGAACCAAATCATTTTGAATCAGTTCATTCATGAATGTGAACAAGTGGGGTATTTTGATGCTAGAAAAAGACAGACAATGCAACTGGGGCAAGTGTAGTGTAAATCATGATCCGATGTCAAATTGATCCATCGATTCAGATCGCACACTGATTTATCTGTAAGTGGGAATGATGCCTAAAATAACCAAAATTCAGTTTCAAGCCATCTGTAAAATGCATGGTCCTACTGACATGGAACCCACCAGTCACCCCAAAACAGAAAGAATCAACATGAGTCCAACCTATGAATGCTTGTTTTATTCATTTAGAGGCTGGCAAAGTTTAACAAGAAGACAATTAGGAAGCTACAGAGGAGATAATAAAGCCCATTCCTTTCTTTAAGTGTTATAAGCAAAGCACTGAGAGGCAGAAGTCTTCTGGAGAACCTCAAGATGACAGATCATGCTAAGAAGCCTGGAGACATGATTGGGGCAAGATGATGCTTGAAGACGATCAATGCATTCTTCTTGTGTGTGGTCCTTTATTTACAAACTGGAGGCAGGAATGCACATGGTTGCTTGCACTGCTGCTGGGCACAAGGATCGGAAGAAACCACAACAGGTGGGCAGAGAGGCACTTGAACCTGAGGGAGAGGCCTCACTTCATGGCAGACCTCAATCTTGGGGCTGCAGCAGGGAGATCCACTGCTGTGGCAGCAACTTCCAGATCCATGTCTTGATCTGTGGCAGGAACTCCTATGATTGTGGCAGGAGCTTCCACCGCTGTGACAGGAGCTCCCACCGCTGTGGCAGGAGCTTCCTGAACTGTGGCAGGAACTTCGTGATCTATGGCAGGACCTCTCACCACTGTGGCACGAATGCTTGGGAGGAGGACTGCAGCATCCTTGTTCCTGGCGGGAGCACATATTTTCTGCTTGAAGCTGGGAATCTCTGCAAGAAAAGAAGAATGATCAAGACCTTCATTGAAAGAACAACTACAATTCTGGCTTCCAGCAGTCCCTTCCCTGAGCCCTCCTTACTTGCAAATGGCTCCTCATTGGCACCACGTCATGCTTTGCCAATGCCTTGGGCTCTTTTTGGTCAAGGTTGAGAGATCCAAAGGCAGTGGAGAAACACAAATGGGAGGTGATAGTGGCAGGAAGGGAAGGAATCCATAGCACCACTTCTGCAATCACTGTCCCCATTTTCATTTCCCAGCTGGCCAACAGCTCTGTCATAGAATCATAGAGTTGGAAGAGACCCCAAGGACCATCCAGTCCAGCCCCATTCTGCCATGCAGGAACTCTCAATCAAAGCGTCCTCGACAGATGGCCATTCAGCCTCTGCTTAGAGACCTTCAAGGAAGGAGACTCCACTACACTCCAAGGGAGTGTGTTCCACTGTCGAACAGCCCTTACTGTCAGACCCAGAAGGGACTACCATGTGACAGGAGAACTTCATTATTACCAATGGCCACAGCAGGCAGAAAGCCCAGCACCCTCCGACATTTGTTCCCCAGTGCATCCCACACACTTTGCACCCCCTTAGTGACAACCCTGCATGAGACAGAATTAGGAGTTAGCATATGTCAGACCAACTGATACGACCATACATCCCTGCTTCATTGGGCTCCATCCCAATAATCACCTAACCAAGGTACACTATTGCCTAATAATAATAATAATAATAATAATAATAATAGGATCATGACATCCCCCTAACTGCCATTACATTTGTTTCTGAATAATGTTTCTTTCCAAGAGGACAGAGACAATAAATAACCAAAAACCCTCAGAATCAAAGGATGCATCTCCACTGCAGAAATAATGTAGCTTGGCAACATTTAACTGCCATGGCTCATTGTTCTGGAGTCCTAAGTTGTGTAGTTTGTGGTGGCACCGGAGCACTCTGACAGAGAAGGCAAAGTGTCTCACAAAACTACAAATCCCAGAATGTCATAGCATTGAGCCATGGCACTTCATGCGGTGTCAAACTACATTATTTCTGCAGTGCAGGTGCAGCCAAAAAGTATATAATCTTAAGGGTTTATCGCACTAGCGAGATCCGGTGGGCAAACGGGATTTAAAC
This sequence comes from Sceloporus undulatus, assembly GCF_019175285.1. Lineage (NCBI taxonomy): Eukaryota > Metazoa > Chordata > Lepidosauria > Squamata > Phrynosomatidae > Sceloporus > Sceloporus undulatus. Next base: position 9,467,360 of record NC_056530.1, read on the forward strand.
ACGATATAACGTGAAGGAAACCCAGAAATGCCTGACATCGCAGTTAACATGACAGAACACAAAGTTCATCCATAGTCAAAGTGGAGGAAACCAGCAGCTTTTTAAATTTAGTTGAGTTCCAAATTTGAAAAGCTGCTGGTTTCTTCCACTTTAAATGCGGATTAACTTTGTGTTATTTCACATTGCATTATTTCACTGTGAAAAACTATCTGAATTTACAAGTCTTCCTTAAATTCAAATACAGTTGTTTAACTCCTGTTTGCCCGCAGAATCTCACTAGTGCGATAAACTTCATAGAGATGAAAGAGACCACAAGGGCCATTTGTCATTTAGGAAGATGCAACCAAAGCGTTCCTGAAAAGATGTCCATCAAGACCTCCAAACACGGAGACTCTACCACCCTTGGAAGTAGTCTATCCCCAATCTCCAGCAGCTTGACTCAACTAAAAATGAATGATCAGCAATAAATATATTGATTTTAAAAATAGGCTTACAGTCAACACCGAGAAGAAGTCTGTGCGGTTGGAGCGACGTCAAGCGATTGAGGAATAACAGGGTGGGAGAACATTATATACCATTTGCCCAGCCCTCCTTCCCTTTCTGATATGCAACCACAGCTGACCTGTTTGCACAACCTTTTTGTCGCCTGTAATTATTTCATAACCAACTCCGATGGGTATTTCCTCTTGTATGTCATTTGTCCCTTGCATGTTAGTCAAGACATAATTAAAGACCATTGGCAGTTTAATGGGGATGTTAATGACATTTTCTGGAAGTTGTGGCTTTGGCTTGTGCAAGATGTTGATAGCAGGATGGATGAACAGAGGAACAAGTGGCAATATTGAAGCATTAGGACCCAAATCTTAGCCCAAACTAAAGTAGGTCCTTCTAATCCATGGGATTTAGTTTACATGTTGAATTGCCCATTCAGCAGTTGGAAATGTTGGTCTATTCTAGTTGGGACTAACCAGTAGGATTCGCACCTGAGAATGTTTAAATGGGTTACATAGACTCCACACAGACAGGCCAAAATAAAGCTGCTTTAGGTCTGGAGGTATGCTGCTTAAATGTTGCATGCGTCCTAAGAGTCTGGACCAGAGCACAGCTTTGGCACAGCTTACGTACCCTTAGGACGCATTCATAATTTAAACAGCATACCTCCAAAGTGACCTGAAACAGCTTTATTTTGGCTTGTCTGTATGGGGTCATTGACTGGCCCATGATACTATATGAACATATCATCTTTATAAGGTAAGGATCCCATTTCCATGCTCAATTCAGAATATTTGTTCAGCACTTGAAACCCTGAAAGATGTGGAGATCATGGTAACTTTAAACAAATAATGAAACACTCACACCTTATGAATCTGGTCATAAGTTCACATCTAATGTCCCACCACCATTCAGCGTTTGATGGGTTGAGTCAAAAGAAAGACAATATGGGATAAATCTGTCAGCTTTGCTTTCTACCACACTCAGATATGTTGAACCTCTTTTTTCCCCACCCCAAACACTTACAATTAGTGGATAATGCTCCAAAAATGAGTGAGACACAGTCTCAGAATGGAGAAAACCATGGCATGCTGTATAGGGATAACATAAACTGTATAACAGTATAGGTATAACATAAACAGGGGGGGGTGTTGCCATTGCCATCCTCTGAGGCTGAGAGTATGTGATTTACCTAAGATAACCCAGTGGAATTCCCTGACTGAGTGGGAATATGGATGAGATATAAGGCAATATAGACTGGCACTTTGTGCCGGCAGGCACACATCCTAGGGCTGAGCTAGGGCTGAGTGTTCACAGGCTCCAAGGCCTAGTTCCACCGCCTGGCTGCCATTACGGCATGCACCCATCTACACAGCCTGTGCCATGTTTATATCCATGCAGCACAGAGCCCAAACGGCATTATGCACAAGGGGAGTCATCATGGTGCATGAGCCCAAACGGCATGATGCACAAGGGGAGTCATCATGGCGCATGAGCACACCTATGGCACTCCTGCCGGGATGCAAAGAGAACCCCCGCCCCCAGAAGGGGTTCTTTTTGCTCCCTCCAGAAGCGTGTGGTTGCTGTGACCTCCTGCTTAGGCAAAAATGGGTGACATGGAGCCACCCGTCTGTATAGGATGTCCATTCAGCAATTGATCTCAGTGTGAAGCAAGAAAATAACAGGAAATCAACCCAAGTGCACAGGGTTGGGACAATATTCCAAAAACGCCATCAAAAAATCGTAGAGTTGGAAGAGACCACAAGGGCCATCCAGTCCAACCCCATTCTGCCATGTAAGAAATCCAAATCAAAGCATCCCTGACAGATGGCCATCCAGCCTCTGTTTAAAGACCTCCAAGGAAGGAGACTCCACTACACTCCAAGGGATGAGTGTGTTCCACTGTCGAACAGCCCTTACTGTCAGGAAGTTCTTCCTAATGTTGAGGTGGAATCTCTTTTCCTGGAGCTTGCATCCATTGTTCTGGTCCTAGTCTCTGGAGCAGCAGAAAACAAGCTTGCTCCATCTTCAATATGACATCTTTTCAAATAATTAAACAAGGCTATAATATCACCCCTTTACCTTCTCTTCTCCAGGCTAAACATCCCCAGCTCCCTAAGTCGTTCCTCATAGAGCTTTATTAATGCAGCCCAAAAACGCATTGGCCTTGTAGACTGGAAACAAATCCAAGAAAACAGTTAGCAAAGTCAAACTAGACAGCCAAGTGTCTCCTCTGATTTGATGGTTGGAATGCAAAAAGTCATGAATGGAGTCCACTGCAGGAAATTAAAGCAAGATCTAATCATAAGATTGATGGTAGCTTGACCTAGCAAATGCAGGTCACGGGGCTGACAACACGCCACCAGGCTGCTCCTCACATGCTGACCACCATTTTGTCTCTACCCTTGGCAGCCTGCCATTTGAACACCCACAGGTGGTATTTATTTATTTCCTTGCTGCAAAGCTTCAGAGCATGCTGTACCTTTCGTTGGAATGATTCTGACAGCAGCTTGCAATAATTCGTGTGTACACAAAGTTGTCACATCCACATACCACTCAGAAGCCTTCAGTCTTCTGCCATTGCATTTTTAAGCAGAGGGCAGTGGTCCTACAGCATTCTTCTTTTCATGGAACTGTGGCCCATGCAAGGTTGGTGCATGTGGCAATAGACAAAGCCCTTATTTCGCTAACTAAAGCCAACTGTCCTGGTTAGGCTTAAGCCTTCATTTCTACTTCAAATGGCTGAAGACATGAAGAGTTAGGTAGGAAAACAATGGGACTTCATTTTGGCATGCATTGGCGTGATACAGACAGCCTAAAAGCGGTGGTCTGCCGGCGGTGCCGGTTGCTTCATCTGGGAACCGCAGCGGCCAAACCGCGTGATTCCCGGGCACAGCCAAAAAGAAGTGCCAAAATGGCACTTCTTTTTGCGCCCCGGAAGTGGCACTGTGAGGCACTAGTCGCGCACTCACAGCATCACTTCTGCCGCACGACGTCTGGACGCTACGTGTCCGTGACATCAATATGTTGGCCCCTGTGTAGAATGGGCGCCACCATTTTGTGTGTGCTCCGCACGTACTAGGTTAGGGGCGTCAGGAAGTGACGCCCCCCCTCCTAACCCTTGTACGTGCGGAGCGTGTACTTTATGCCCATCCGGAACAGGTCTTTGACATTTAGGACAACATCTTCTTTCGTATTTGTATAGTGTAAATACACACTCTGATTAGGACACAGCATTTGCACTGCACCATTCTTCTGCTGAATACCAATGTTGTGCAACCAGTTGTGGTATCTGCCAATATGCCCGGATGTTGTTCCTTTGTGCATTGGAGAATGTTCAGTGTTTCTGAAATTCTGTTTCTACAGTTCTGGTGAACCAAGCGCTACAGTGAAGACACCAAGTCCACATTCCCACTACCTTTTAAACTGGATTGCAAATTGGTTTGAACCAGTTTAAATGACCCTGGTTCTCACTTGAACTGAATTGCTGAAGTGTCATGCACTAGACCCATTTAACCCATGTCTTTTTGATGCTGATTTTTCCCCCACGTCTTTTTGGATAAATCGATTCTGTGAACCAGATGTGGATTGGAATCGATTTAAATTTTCCCTTTGGCTCACTGGAGCAGGTCCATTTTGAATTAATTAATTCATCAGTGTGAACCAGAAGTGGGTTATTTTGTTTTACTTTGCAGCAAGAAAATGCGATTGGGGCAAATGTAGTGTGAACCACACCCTGCTGCCAAACTAATCCATCAGTTTGGATCATAAAGCAATTTATTTGTAAGTGGGAATGTGGCCCAAAAATCCTAGAATGTGCAACCGCATGCCTGGAATTCTTTTGGTTACTCCCAACAAGAGCTGAGCCATTCAGTCCATTGTTGAACCATGAGTCAACACACAGTTAAATCCAATTAATTCAATTACTCTACCATAGTTGGGGCTAACAATAGGGTTTAGGACCTTGTGAAAGGTTCTTCTTGTGGAACATGGCTTGTGCAACCACAGACTGAGTAGATCTGTTGCAAAATGGCTGAAAAAGAACGAATGCACGTGCGAGTGAATTTACATAGGTGCGCAACACAAACAGAACTCCAGCCTTAGAGTCTCTTTGTCATAACTCTGTAGTGTCAAAGGAATTAGACACATAGGAGTCAGTGGTAGAAAGGCTTCCGGCTCCAGATGATAACTCCCATCCCAAACCAGACCAGCTGACAGGTCCAGCTGTTTAGGAACTTCAGCAATTAGAGTCTGTATCTCAGTTGGAATAGATCAGTGATTCACAAACATTGGTGTTCCTGATGCTTTGGATTTCAGTTTCCGGAAGCCTTAGCCAGCTTCTCAGGCAGACAGGAATTCTGGATAGCTGAATAGCTGGATGGTCAAAGTTTGGGAACCAGTTGGATAAAGGGAAATTGGGAGGAGACCCAAATTCTCATAATCTATGGTGCATTGATGGAAGAAAGGACAGTCTCCATAGGAACAGTACAACTTGCAGAAGCTTAAATAGGAAATGTTGAGCAATGATCCGCCTGGCATGTCAGGGTCAGGCAGCTATAAATCTACTGGGAGCCGCTGAGAGTTTGTGTGTTTGCAATGGTTCCTTCTGCCTGTCTTTCAGTGTTTTTTCACTCTGGTGGATGCAATCTGAATTCTTAACCTATGCTAGAGACTTGTCTCTTTCCCTTTCAGCTCAGGTTGTCATGACTGCTGCCTTTTTGTGACTGATTTTGGAAGGTCTGACACCCAGCTTTGGCACCTCCCTTCTTTGTGAGTTAACTCCATTGATTACTTTTGTATGATGAAGGGCTCACTCACAAGTTGAATCTCCATTATCCAAAACACTTTGGGCCAGAAGTGTTTTGGATTTCAGCTTTATTAGTTTTTTTTGGAATGGGATAGCTTGGAGAGATATCATGAAGATAGTGCCCAAGTCTAAACATGGCATTTATGCTTCTTATATACCTTACACACATAGCCTGAAGATGAATTCATGTGTTGTATTTTTAATAATGTTGTGCAGGAGACAACATCTGTGTACACTGAGCCATTAGAAAGCAATGGTGCCACTATCTCAGCCACTCATCTGGCCAGTTTTTGATTTTGGAGTATTTCGGATAAGAGATACTCAACCTGGATCCCTGGGGCTGGTTCATTGGTGTGGTCTACAATATTCAACCTTTCTAGACGCAAATCTCAGAATTCCATACTATGACAGTCAAAAAGGAATAATAGTGCTATAATTATGTAGTCTGACTTGGCCCTTGGCTTGACTTACTGGTAACCCCATTCCCTTATTAGACTCTCCCTCACTCAACATTTGCTGTGTCTAGATATAGGGTGCTGTTTTTTGGTATTATGCGATTTCATTGGTTACTTTCTCCCTTTTTCCAAAATGTAACAGGAATAATGATTCGATGGATGTGTTCCCCCTTTAAGCAGAGGAGTTAAGGGTTCTCAGGAACTTTGGCTTAACTCTACATACACCACAATATTCATAAGAACATTCAAGTAAAATGTATGGTTTAATTATTTCAGTTGGCTGCAGGAAGGACAGGCAACAGAGAAGATACATTTTACCCAGCACATAAAAGGCACCAGAATATAATATCAGAACCAGACAGGAAAGAGATTCTGATTCAATAGTGTATAAGCACACAGACAGGTGTCGGAGTATTTTTCATGGAGCCAGAGCGCATTGGTCTCCTTTCGACACTGGATGTGCTCCTTCTGCATTTCTCTTCTCTACTTAAGGTTCTGTGGGGGCCATTGGGTGGGCTGCTTAACTTGCTGCTGCTCATGGCAAGGAGGAGGACAAACCACCACAGGGGGCTGTTGGCAACTTGGCACAGGCTTCACATCACAACTTGGCTGCCTGGAACAACAGCCTGAAGAACTTTCCCGGTTGCAGCCAGAAGAGCTCCGGTTCTCATGACAGGAGCTTCCACCCCGGTTGCACGATGAGGCTTCCTGTTGGGGATACTTGTTGTAGCCTTGGTCCTGGCGAGAGCACATCTTGGTTTCAGTTGAGTTGGAAATCCTAGAAGAAACAAAGCAACATAACATTCCTTCAAAGAAAATCCAACTTGCTAAGTCAGTTCCTTCATCTTCTAGCTTCTTGTTGTTGTGCACCTTCAGACCATGCAGTTTATCACACAGGCCCTAGAAGGGGCCTGTCACGTTAGAAAAGGGGGCATGATGGGAACGGGAGGTGACATAGAACGCAGTTTACTGCACAGGAGAACGCTGCTGCCGCCGGCAGAACTTCTCATTGTGTTCCGGATGCATTCCCCAGGAGGTGATTTTTAGGAACTGTTTAGAAGCATTCCTGAAAATCGCCCCATCTGGAACACATTTGGAATGCAATGAGAACTTCCAGCAGCGGCGGTGGCGTTCTCCTGTGCGGTAAACTGCATTTTATGCCGCCTTCCATTCCCATCACGCCCCCTTTTGTAACGCGAAACGCCCATTCCAGGGCCTGTGTGATAAACTACCATGTTTGACTTATGATGACTGTAAGGCAGTGGTTCTCAACCTTTGTTCCTCCAGATGTTTTGTACTTCAACTCCCAGATGCCCAAAATCTAATGGGTAGGGATTCTGGAAGACAAAGTCCGAAATACCTGGAGGACCAAAGGTTGAGAACCAGTGCCCCAAGGCAAGACCATCAGGGAGTGTTCTTCCAAGATTTCTTCACAGGGGACTTGTCATTGCTTCTTCAAAGGTTCAGAGAGAGTGACTTGCTGAAGGTCACCCAATGGCTGAATTCCATGGCTGGAGATTTGAACCCTCTTCCCCCAGAGTCCTAGTCCAAACATTCAGATCACTACACCATACGGGTTAACCCTCTCATTTGAAACAATATGAAATGTTTCTGCTTTTCCCAAGTGTCATATATAAAGTCATATCACCAACCAAAGCAGTCTACCTCCCTACAAGGAACCCTAGATATTGAAGTTATGGGAAGATTGGATGATGAGGACCCTTGATGTTCTGCCCAAAATTCACTTACAGCTGCTTGGTGCAGAAAACACCATTTTCTGTACAGGAATATGCAAAAATGTTATTTTCTGTGCAGAAGATGTTGTTTTCTTTTTAAAACTACCATATGCGAATTTTGCATAGAATAAGAACAAAATTTGAAATAGGCTTTGGAAACGCCATGATCTTTCCCTCCCTATCCCACACAATAAAATTTTGACACTGTCAAAAGAACATGGAAGAACCTCTTTTCTCTTTCATTCTAACCTCATTTTGTAGAGCAATTTATCCAGATTAAAGGAATGTGTGAATCTGGTGTTCATGACCCTTAATCTAGTTTCTTCATAGTCTCAGGAATCTCCTTGTTTTGCCTTGGTTTTTGGTCAGAGAAACTGGCTTTTGATGCAACCTTGCATGATCAGCTTAGCTCTCTGGTCAGGTTCTTTTGACCATCATCACAGAAGAATCACACATCTGCTTGAATAGTGGTTCTCAACCACTTGTCCTCCTCATGTTTTTGACTTCATCTCGCAGATTCCCTCATCATTGGCCATGCTGGCAAGGCTTTTGGGTGCTGAAGTCCAAAACAGCTGGAGGATCAAAGATTGAGGACCTCTGTGCTAGAAGAAGAAACCTGATCACCAGATCCTGCCACTCATTCATCCTTTCAAAAGGTCTTCTCTCCTAAAGTGGGAATAGGGTTGGGTTTTTTTTGGATTTCCATCTATTGTTGGACTTTGATTCCATCATATCGTTAAACAAACATACAAACAATGTTCTTTCCTAGGTTACAGGGTGAAATCAAATCTGATGTGGTCCCAGCCTCCAACTGTTTCTAGAGACTTGTTTCTGTGACTTGGAGTTGCATGATAATGGGCCCTCCAATTATCTGATCAATACATCGGAGGGGATAGTCTCCCATCTAGGTAAATGATGGTTTAATAAGTTGTTGGGTTCAAAGTTGAATCTTTATTGGTTCCTCATCATGGCTGAGCATCAGAGATCATGGGAGTCCAGTTGACCAGTGAGATGGCCATCTTGGGACAAAATTTCAGATGCTTCCAAGAGAAATTATAAAAGACTTTGGTGACCACAAGGAAATAGAGTTTAATAAAGGAGAAGAAAGAAAGACTTGGAGGTGAAGTGACCACCTCATCTAGAGTAGCTGGTCAGATGAGTCTAAAACTCTTTGTCATCCTCCTCATGAACCTCTAAGCCCAGAATGCCCATTGGATTGTGAGTAGCTAGGGGACTTAGAGTTTTGTCACATCAGGGAATCTGTATTAATTTTGGTGACCTTGCCAAAATGATCTAGACCCATGGTTCTCAGCGTTTGGTCCTCTAGATGTTTGAGACTTCAACTCCCAGCATTCCTGAACAGTGAGCATACTGACTGGGACTTCTGGGAATCGAAGTCCAAAATATCTGGAGGCCCAAAGGTCGAGAACCACTGATCTAGACTTATATTGTAACTCTTATAGGTGGTCTTGAAGGGAAGGTTCCTTTCATGGAGTGAGATATCTTTTGCTAATGCAGATTTCTTGCTTAGAAGAATGCCTTCCTCTAAATGAAAAAGAAAATCCATTCTGGTTATGGCTGATGGGATCTGCAGTTTAACAGCATTTGAAAGATCTCATGTTCTCTATCCCTTAACCTAACGAATTGGAAGAAAAAATGCTTTCCAAAGGAAATGAATATGAAATCCAGTCATATTCCTCAATTATTTGGTGGTGGGAGAAAGAACGTTACATACTCTCACAACCCCATCCGTCAGAACAGAAAGCATTTCCAGACTTACCCAAAATCCCAGCAGGAAAGTGCGCGTTTCCAAAGACTGCCAAGGGAAGTCTAGATTTTGGGGTGTGATTGGAGACCTTTTTATACCGTCTCCGCACCTTTCTTTTGCAAATGATATTCCTCTCTTGGGCAATCGCATGCAATATTGGGATTCCAGCTGATGAGCAAAGTTTGAATGGATCGCCCCACCCATTGAAAAAAGAAATATCAGGAAATAATGGATTTGCTCTTGCAGCGCAGCTGATATCATATTGCAGGCCTGTTTTTGTACTGCGCAATGCAATTAATTACCTTTGACAAGGACTCTTGTGTAGCGACAGACACCTCCATTGACCAACTTTAGAGATACAGAAAAGGGCGTCTATTAGGACAATCTTTTCGAAGGCTGTCTTATTGGATTCCTGGAAGACAGATCATGGTGAGAGGTTTCGAAGACACACTGAATGGTGGCACACACATCGCTCTCTCAAAGATGTGTCTAAACAATTCAGTTTGCAACAGCAGTTGGGATATGAGAAGTATAGAAAATGATGGGTCTCCTTGGAGGCTAATGACCTCTTTGCTGTTGTTGTTAACTGTCTTTGCATTGACCTTAACTCATGGCAATCCTATGGGTGAGACATCTCCAAGACCCCATGTCCTCCAATCTTCTGCTTAAGTCAGTGATGTCCAAACCATGGCCCTGCAGGTGTTTTGGACTTCATCTTCCAGAAGCCCCAGCCCAATAGTCTGGGATTCTGGGAGATGAAGTCCAAAACACCTGGAGGGCCAGAGTTTGGACATTACTGGCTTAAGTCCTGTAAGTTCAGTCCCAGGACCTTCCTTACTGAGTCTACCCATCTAGTGCGAGGTCTTTCTCTTTTTCTATTGTCATTCATTTTTCCTATCATTATTGTTGTTTCTAATGAGCCATGTCTTCTCATGACATGGCCAAAGTATGCCAGCCTCAGTTGGATCGTCTTGGCTTTCAGGGAGATTTCAAGTTTGATATGTTCAAGGACCCTTTTGTTTGTCTTTTTGGCTGTCCATGGGATCCTCAGCACTTGATTGTGTCTTCCTGAATGGCAGAATGGGATTGGACTGGATGGCCCTTGGGGTCTCTTCCAACTCTAAGATTCTATGGCGGGTTACAGACCACCTATTTGGGATGGGCTGCACCCGCCCCTTTCCCCGGTGTATCGGGGCCTCAGTGGTTAGACCGGCAGCCGCTGAGGCCCGGATCCGCCGCTTTCCGGGCTGTGGGGAAGCGGCAAAAGGCCCCTTCCCCGCAGCCTGGAAAGGGGTGTCCTTGGGGCTTCAAGCCCCAAGGACACCCCGCAGCGGCGGGGAGGAGGAGAAAGGGGCCACTTTCTCCTTTGGTCCGCTGGGCGCAGCTGAAACGGAGCTCCTTCCTGCTCCGCGCTAAGGGCGCACTAAGCACCCTGGCGCAGAGTGAGGACGTCACACCCACGCTGCCCCGTATAGAGGTGGCGCGGTTGTGACGTCCTCATGGCGGTGGCCGTGTGGAATGGCCACTGCCATTTTGTGCGTGCAGAGCGCGCACTAGGGTTAGGGGGGTTCAGAAGCACCGCCCCTTTCTAACCCTAGTATGCACTCCGCGCATACTTTCCTGCCCGTTTGTAACGGGCCTATGATTCATTAAAATGTGCAGACAAGGCCTAGAATATAGAGTGGATGCACCAACATTGAAGCCATAAGCCACCAGTGGATTAAAGTGTGACAGCTCCAGAACTAGAGTAGAGCTGAAGGTAAGTCTTCAGCCATATTTTGTACTGGGAATGATGTCCATTGGCACTGTGTCCTCCTGAGGTCCTGACATTAAGAGCCATTCGACAGTGGAAGACGCTTCCTCTGAGAGTGGCTGAGTCTCCTTCTTTGGAGGTCTCTACGCACAAGATGGATGGCCATCTCTCGGGGATGCTTTGAGTGAGAGTTCCTGCATGGCAGAATGGGGTTGGACTGGGTCTTTTCCAACTCTATGATTCTATAAGGTCTCACTGGAAAATGTAATGGTGAATATCCTCAATTTATTTATTTGCAGTATTTATACCCCAAGCCATACACCACGGAGAGCAGCCTTTGTCCTCAACTAGTAGGACAATAGGATCTGGTAGGAGATGATAGCTGAAACATTTTCTCAAGAATCAGCTTTCTAATTACAGTCATCCCTTCTCTTACGTGGGGGATCCGTTCCAGAACACCCCCCCCCCCGCGTAAGGGAAAAAACGTGGATGCTCAAGCCCTATTCAAATTAATGGGGCTCATGCCTGTGGCAGCGTGGCAGTGGCGTGCGGGGCACATGCCACGGGACCGTGCACCATTGTTTCCTTCCAGTGCATGGCCAGCGAGGCTTCCAGTATATGCTGGAAGCTGCATAAAATGCACCTGTGTATGACGGGGGCGCACTGTATGAGTGAATCCTGAGTGATCCACTGTGGAGGAATAGCCATATACGTTAATTCATATTGAGCTATATGGAGTTAATGTTCACTGATTAACTTTCATGCTTTTAGAAATGTCATAGTTGAGCAAGAATTCTAAACTTGATCACTAGAAATATCTGTCCATCATTCAAACCACTATAGCATGCTGGCTCTTTTATTGTAGCGTACAAATATTTGAGCGTTGGACCATGACTCCAGAATCCAGGGTTCGAATCCCTGTTCTGCCATGGAAATCCACTAAGTGACCTTAGGCAAGTCGTATTCTCTCAGCTTCAGAGGGAGTCACTAGCAAAAATAATCTGGACAAATTGTGCCAAGAAAACCCTGCGATAGATTTACTCTAGGGTTGTCATATATTGGAAACCATTTGAAAGCACACAACGACAACAATAAAAATATGCCAGTATATTAATACTGGACCTACCATTGTGTGACGGCTTGTGCAATGCAGAGTTGGGCTCACCCACGGAGCAATAATAGATTGCCTTCCCACCTACTAAGTCATTGAATTGAGAAAGACTGTATGTGTGTTTGTGGAAGTATTTGTGGAACCAGAGACTGATGTCTGAGCAAATGGTTATGCAACTACGACTACACTAGCATTGCGCCCCAAACAGAAATGTCAAGCTGCATCTGCATTACAGGGAAAACCAAAACAGTTTGATGCCACTTTTCATGGCTCAGTGCTATGGAATCCTGGGATCTGTAGTTGGTTGCGGCACCAGAGTTCTCTGATGGAAGAGACTACCATATATACTCGACTATAGGTCGACCTCATGAGTAAGTCGAGTGCAAGTTTGGGGGCCAAAATTATGGATTTTGATATGATCCTTGGATAAGTCGAGGGTAAAACTTAGGGACATGCAACAAATGATCTAAATGATGGAGCAAAGGAAAACAATGCCAAAGAACCTACAAAATTATGCCAGGCATAACAGTTTTGGCTCATGATAAAGTGTTTCCAGGACAGATTGCACTCTTGCCTTTCAGCAGGGGATGGTTCCCTTTTTAATAAGACTTAAAGTATAGTATTTATGTTGACCCATGGATAAGTCGACCTAGGTTTTGGGGGTCAATTTTTGGACTAAAATGTCTAGACTTATACATGAGGATACCTCGCTACACTACAAATCCTGGAATCCCAAAGCATTGACCCATTGCAACTAAAGCAGTGTCAAGCTACATTCCTTCCACGGTCCATCAAGAAGAAAATGAGTGACGAATTACATCCCACATCGACAGTCTTGAGATGTTTAGCTTAATCCGCAAAAGCACAAACTGAATATGGAAAGAAAGAGTGCATCAGAAAGCTTCGGTGAAACATATCATTTAATATTTCTAGTTGTTCACATGAAAGTGAAGTAGTAAAGAGGTGACGTTCTACAAATCCTTTATCAAGGTAACTAAAAGATACCAGGGGAACATTTCAGTACCAGAAAAAAGATCTGATTCAATTCAAGGCAAAGACAGATTAAGATAATATTTTTTTCTGATTCAGAGACAACCTAAAAGCACATGGGTCTCCATTGAACTACTGAAGACATTTCTTCTGCCCTTGTCTCCTCTACTTCTGGTGTTGTGATGGCCATTGAGTAGGTTGCTTCACTTGTTGCTGCTGTTGGCAAGGAGCTGGACAAACCACTGCCGGGGATTGTTGTTGACAACTTGGCAGAGGCTTCACATCGCAACTCGATGGCCTGGAAGAGCATCCGGAAGAACCTCCTCTGTTGTGACAAGAAGATCTTTCTTTCTCCTCATGACAAGAGCTCCTGTTCTCATGGCAAGAGTTTCCACTCCGGTGGCAGGATGGGTTCTCCTGCTCAGGAACATTGCGGCAGCCTCTGTCCCGACGTGAACACATCTTGGTTTCTTTATGTCTGGAAATCCTAGAAGAAACAAAGCAAAAACGTTCCTTCAAAGAAGGTCCACCACAAACGTGACTTCTTTTGCCTTCCTATTTTATTTCTGAGTCTAGGGCTGGCAATGGTGGCAGGTCTGGGGGTGACGTTTATACCCTTATGATTGCCGGGGGCACATGAATTATCATAATTGCTATTGTCAACTTTCATAGAATAATAGAGTTGGGAAAGACCACAAGGGCCATCCAGTCCAACCCCCTGCCATGCAGGAACTCTCAATCAAAGCACCCCAAATAGATGACCATCCAGGCTCTGTTTAAAGACCTCAAAAGAAGGAGACTCCTCCACTCTCCAAGGGAATGTCTTCCACTGTCGAACAGCTCTTACTGTTAGGAAGTTATTCCTAATGTTCAGATGGAATCTCTGTTCCTGGAGTTTCTATCCATTGCTCTGGGTCCTGTTCTCTGGAGCAGCAGAAAACAAGCTTGCTCCATCCTCAATATGACATCCCTTCATGTATTTAAATAGGGCTATCATTTCACCTCTTAACCTTCTCTTCTCCAGGCTAAACATCCCCATCTCCCTAATTCGTTCCTCATAGGGCATGGTTTCCAGACCCTTCACTATTTCAGTTGCCCTCCTTTGGACACGCTCCCGTTTCTCAACATCCTTTTTGAATTATGGTGAATTGTCCATTTCAAGTCAACTCAAAGTTACGGTAACCCTATGATAAGTTTTTCTCAGCGCCATTTCTTCGGAGGAGAATAAATTTTGCTGTTGCTTTCCTCTTAAACCGAGAGAGTCGGACTTGTTCAAGGACACCCAGTGAGTTTTTATGGCTGAGTGATAAGTCAAACCTTTACCTCCCAGAGTCTTAGTCCAATGCTCAGACCACAGCATCATTGCACCCATTTGTACAGTCAGTCCTCCACATCCATGGATACTTTATCCATGGAATCACTCATCCTCAGATGCTGGCAAAACAGGAATAAACTCTTCTAGAACACGGCCGCATAGCCTGAAAAACCCACAAAAACCTACGGATGCCAGCCATGAAAGCCTTCGACTTCACAATCATCCACAAAACAAAACAAAAGACCTAGTTTGAAAACTGAAGCCATTGTATTATTCTTAAAATAATTCCAAGTGTGTTCAAAAGTCCCATATAAAGCATTCCTAGGAATAGGAATTCTAGGCAAACTTACCCAAAGCGGCACAAGACACTGTGCAGCAGTGAAGAGTGCAGGTGTATGTCTCGATAAGGCAGTGAATGGTGAGATCTTTTATATGGTCTCCTTGCCTTCCTTCTGCCAATGAAACTCATCTCTTGGGAAACAGTGAGCAAGACTAAGCTTCCTGGTGATGAGTAGAGTTTCAGCGAATGGACCCAACCCGGGAAAAAGGGAATATCAGGAAATAGTGGAACCACTTTGGCAATAAGATATTTCATGATCCCCAAAGTTAGCCAATATACATAGGGGCTGAATGTATAGTATGGAATGCAATTGTCTTTACCAAGGATCCAGTGCATCAGCACATGTACTATAATAGTGCCACTCTATTTTGCTTTGGTCAGATACATTTAGCCTGGAGAAGAGAAGGTTAAGAGGTAATATGATAGCCCTGTTTGAAGGGGCGTCATGTTGAGGATGGAGCAAGCTTGTTTTCTGCTGCTCCAGAGAATAGGACCTGGAACAATGGATGCAAACCCTAGGAAAAGCGATTCCACTTCAACATTAGGAAGAACTTAGTAAAAGCTATTCAACAGTGGAAGATACTCATTCAGAGATTTTGGTGGAGTCTCTATTTTGGAGGTCTTTAAACAGAGGCTGGATGGCCTTCTGTCAGGGGTGCTTTCATGGTGAGTTCTTGCATGGCAGAGGGTTGGACTGGATGGCCATTGGGGTCTCTTCCAACTCTATGATTCTGTGTATATTGGCTAACTTTGGGGATAAAGAAGTAGTGTCCACTAGCACAGCTCTTCCCAGGGCTTCTTTGAAAACACATCACAGTGAAAATAATATGGACACATACAATCCAAGAATCAAAAATATACATGTAATACAACATTCATAAGATGCTTTGTAAGTAGAAGCAAGCTATGGATAGCCATCTGTTGTGGGTGATTTGATTGTATATTCTTGCATGGCAGGAGGATGCACTGGATGCCCCTCGAGGTCTCAGATTTAGCAATACGGAATGACTGTTTGTTCATCCCAAATTAACAAAATTTACAATGCACACTTGGCACACTCTGAATTGCAAGGGGAGAAATTGTTACATTGGCTTTTTCTGCTGGGTTTTATGGTGGGTTGTATACATTTATGCATGCCACCAAAGAAGAAAGCAAAGAGGATGTGATTGTACATATAGTTACATCATTTGGTGGTGAATGTCCTCTTATTCATACTGAAATGTGTTGAATCCTTTTGAGCAAACAAACTGAAACACACACACACACCAAAACCATTATGTGTGACCCACACTGTCCCATCTCCACCAATGGCTCAATCCATTGTGGGTGTGAGCAACATAACACTCGCTACCAAATGGCGCAACATTATGTACAGTCATAACCAATGTGCTTTCTTTGTCACTTCCAACAAAACTCCATAGCTTGCCATGTGACAGAATGAAACAGGGTGAGGTGGCCCACAACTGAGAAGTCTTAGGGTGCATCTACACTGTAGAAGCAATGCAGTTCGACACCACTTTAAGTGCTGCAGATGCATCCTATGGAAGCATGAGATTTGTAGTCGAAGGCTTTCATAGCTGGCATCCATGGTTTTTTATAGGTTTTCGGGCTATATGGCCATGTTCTAGAAGAGTTTCTTCCTGATTTTTCACTAGCATCTGTGGCTGGCATCTTCAGAGAGTGCTGGCATGGAAGTAAGTGGGGTATATATATTATGTGACCCTACTCTCTTCCATGTCACCATTCTCTGAAGATGCCAACCACAGATGCTGGCGAAACATGAGGAAGAAACTCTTCTAGAACATGGCCACATCGCCCGAAAAACCCACAAAAAACCATGAGATTTGTAGTTTCACAAGGTATTTAGTCTTCTTTGTCAAAGAGTGTTGGTGCCTCACAAAACTACAACTGATTCTATAGGATGGAGCCATAACATTTAAAGTACAGTCACCCCTCCATTTTCATGGACTTGGAGTCCACGTCCCTTGCCTGTTCACAGGTGGCAAATGGAGGGGGACAAAAGGGGGCATGTGCCCATAGTGCATGTCCACAGGTGTCCCCAGGCATGCACTGCTATTCATACCAATATTGAATATTGGCAATATTTTATTTGTGGGGGGTCTGGAATGGATCCCCGAGAAAACAGAGGGGTGACTGTAGTGTCAAACTGCATTACTTCTACAGTTTAGGTGCACCCTAAGAGACATTGTTCTCCATAAAACTGCTGACGTTTCTTTTATGGTAGAATATATTGTAAGAAAATAAGGAAGCAATGGGGGGGGGGTGTTAGAAAATCATACACAAAAAGTGCATCCCCCTACTTCATGAAAACATTTCTTAAGTATGTCCAGGTTTCTTAACTCTTCTCCTAACAGGTAGAGGTTCAGGGGATATTCCAGATCAATATGATCATCTCTGAATAATATAATTGCAACTCAGTACTTTGAATCAGAAATGCCAGAAATCTAATACAGGACTTTCTATATACGGTTGGTCCTTCAAGCTGCCTTGAACATCTGCTTTGCTGCAGCGTTGTCTGAATACTATATTCATGACCGAACTGCAGAAACCAATTATTATTCCTGGAGTAATGCAATTGATCAAGGGAAGTAGGATGGAACTATTGATCTAATGACTGTGAGTGTGTAGGCCATCATTGGTGAGTACAAATGATCCGCAACAAAGACTTGGCATACAGTGGAGGGTAGGTATTAGACAATTAGGAAATTAATTGATTCATGTTTTCGCCCCCTCGCTCCCTCCCTTTTTTAATACACACATACCTCTAGTATCTAAGAGACATTCTCCCAGTCTGGGCTTGTCCCAGTCACGTCATCAGAGAGGAATGGTGTAGCAACACAAATAGAGCCTTGGCTCATATCAGCTTTGTGCCTTAAGCAAGCTGGCTGGTATAAAAAGCGGTGCCTTGGATCAGCCTTCCTGACACGGTGCCCTCCAGACGTCTGAGAATCCACCATCATAGGCAATGGTTGTCGATGATGGGAGTTGCAGACTTAAAATATCTTGGGAAAGATCTGTTCCTCACCTTCTTTCTGTTGCTCGTTCTGATCCTCTTTCTCCTCCTCTTGCTGCAGCTTCTTGTCTTTTTCCTTCTCTTTCTCTTTCTGTTTTCTGACTCTTTCTTTTCCTCCTTCTCTTCTCATTTCCTTCCTTCCTTCTCCTTCTGCTTCTCATTTATAATGTATAGTTATCCTCTCCAAGATGGTCAAAGTGATCTCCTCCTCCTCCTTTCTCTTTCTTGTCATCCTCTTCCAACTTCTTCTTCTGTTCTTGCCCCATTTCCTTCTCTTTCAATTTTTGTTTTCCTCTTCCTCCCCTCCTTTATGTTTTCTTTGTTTCTTTCTTTCTCCTCTGTCTCATTTATATTCTTCATCTATCCTAGCATAGATGATCAAGGTTCTGTGCGACCCATCTTCATCCTACTTTTGAAGGAAATTACTATGAGAATCAAGGTCTCGGAGTAGTTCTTATTGTCTTATTCTGTAGTTAGAGGCTCAGTACAGACTGGCGTAAAGCGCTGGCCTAGGGCCGATTTTAGGGTCCATACACGCCCAGCCCTACTAGTGGTGCCCATGTGCGATCTTGTCACAGCCCAACCAAATGGGGTGTGTGATGATGATACATGGATATCCGCGCACCAAAACGGATCTCGCTGGAAGTGGCGGGGTCATGGCACATGAGTGCCATTGTGGCACTCCTAAAAACAAGCTGATGTAGGTGGCTTCTTTTTAGGGAGTGTGTTGGTGTCGCACCATGTGGTTGGCACAGCACTGACAAGGGGCAAAGATGGGCAGCATGGAGCCACTTGTCTGTATCCCCCCAGAGTTACCTAGCTCAGAAGATGGAAAAATTGTGGCGGAAATGGTGTAAAGATGTATTTCTCAAATGACAAAAAAACCCCAATGACTAAAATCCAGGACTTATTCTGCACAAAATTAACATGGATATCGGGTGGCGTGAGCTTTGCACAGAATGAGCCCAAAACTGTAAATAGTCTTCCAAAACGGTGTGCCCTTCATGCCAGCAATAGAATGGGAAAGGAATTGGGATGAGTATGAACACCTTGAGACACAAGGCAGGCCAAGAGAAGCTTTCCAAAAACCAACATCTCTAAAGTCTCAAAACTGAGAGGGATTCCCAGCAGCCTTCAGCACTCTTTACAAGCTCCAGGTGGCTGGGAATGCAGCCAGATACCTTTGGTCACACCTTAAAATGTGTGGGTCTGAATAAACATACCACTGTGCTGATTCCTGGAGCCCAAGCAAAGACAAACAAACAAACAAACACACCAGTGGCCCTTTCACAGTCCATGCTTAAGGTGCTATGATTCCATTTTAACTGCTATGGTGACATCCTGTGGAATCCTGGGATCTGTCATTTAGAGAGAGATATTTAAAGAGGTCTTTAAACAGAGGCTGGATGGCCATCTGTCAGGGATGCTTTGATTGAGAGTTCCTGCATGGCAGAATGGGGTTGGACTGGATGGCCCTAGTGTTCTCTTCCAACTCTATGATTCTATGGTATTTAGAATTCTTGGCAAGAGAGCTCTAGCACCTTGTTGAGGATGATGTTGCTATGCGCCTTCAAGCCATTTCCAAGTTTCGACAATGACTAGTTGGTTCCTTTGAGAAGAAAACTGTCAAAGAACTATGGCTAATGAGAGAATGCGTCTGTTAAGTATGGTGTCTTAGCACCATCCTCAGGCTACTTGAGTACTCTGCTTCAGTTTGCTAATACATGCGTAATGCATAAGCTGCCAACTGATGCAACTATTTTGGCCATGGATATCATTCTGTTCTTTTGTCACTAGGTGGTGGGAGAGATGTAGGAACTTGGCGGAAGCAGCTCCAGAACAGGGACGGTAACATGAGCCATGTTATACAATCTTCTGGATCAGAAGAGCGTAGGCCTGTTTTATTTGTGAAGTTGAAGGCTTTCACGGCCAGCATCCATGGTTTTTTGTGGGTTTTTCGGGCTCTGTGACCATGTTCTAGAAGAGTTTATTCCTGATGTTTCACCTGCATCTGTGGTTGGCATCTTCAGAGAATACTGGCATGGAAGAGAGTAGGGTATATATATTATGTGTGACCCTGGGTAGGGAGGAGTGATTTCCATGTTAATCTGTGTATTGTTGCTGGTGAAACATCAGGAATAAACTCTTCCAAAACATGAATCCTGAATTTTTTGTGGGTTTTGGGGGCAAGGTGGCCATGTTCTGGAAGAGTTTATTTCGGACGTTTCACCAGCAGCTGTGCTTGGCGTCTTCAGAGATGATGCCATCCACAGATGCTGTGGAAGATGCCAGCCACAGATGCTGACAAAATATCAGGAATAAACTCTTCTAGAACATGGCCACACAGCCCTAAAAACCCATAAAAATCTATGGATGCCATCCATGAAAGCCTTCGACTTCACATATGATAGTCTCACGGTTTCTTTATCTTGGCCTCTATGGAGCTCTCAGGGCTAATCTGTTCTATGATCCATTAGTTTGTCTTTTTGACTGTCCACGATATCCATACATGTCAATAGGGAATACAATTGCTTGTACGATTCTGCCTTTCGTGCTTAGTTGTATGTCTTTGCTCTTGGGGAACTTTTCTAGTTCTTTCATAGCTTCCCTCTGCTTTCTGATTCTGATTTCTTGACTGATGAATGTTTGATCCAAGGTACAGGGACTCTCTTCCTATTTCTGTTTCCTCATTGTCAAGGTTGAATTTATGACTATCTTCCATGGTCATTATTTTTTGTTTTCTTTGTGTTCAACAATAAGCCTTCTTTTGCATTTTTCCCCTTGACTTTCCTCAGTAGTTGCTCTAGGTCGGTGATGCTTTCTGCTTTTGGTATGGTGTCTGCATATCTTAGATTGTTGATGTTCCTGCCTCCTATTTTCACACCTTTCCCTTCTGTGTCTAATCCTACATTTTGCATAATATTTTCTGCATATACATTGAACAGATAGGGTGAAAGGATGCAGCCTTGCCTGACTCCTTTGCCCATCGGGAATCATTCTGTTTCTCCACGTTCTGTTTTGACAGTAGCCTCTTGTCCATGCATGCAGAACTACACTAGTCTGAGGCATATACTCCCGCTGAAGACTCCCCCAAATAACCATAGAATCATAGAATCATAGAGTTGGAAGAGACCCCAAGGACCATCCAGACCAACTCTCTGCCATGCAGGAACTCTCAATCAAAGTATCTCCGACAGATGGCCACCAAGCCTCTTTTTAAAGACCTCCAAAGAAGGAGATGTCATCATTCTCTGAGGAAGAAGTGCGTTCCACTGTTGAACAGCTCTTATTATCAGGAAGTTCCTCCTAATGTTGAGCTGGAATCTCTTTTCCATTGTTCCGCGTTCTAGTCTCTGGAGCAGCAGAAAACAAGCTTGCTCCCTCCTCAGTATGATATCCCTTCAAATACTTAAGCAGGGCTATCATATCACCTCTTAACCTTCTCTTCTCCAGGCTAAACATCCCCAGCTCCCTAAGTCTTTCCTCATAGAGCATGGTTTCCAGACCCTTCACCATTTTAGCCACCCTCCTTTGGACACACTCCAGCTTCTCAACATCCTTTTTGGACCATTCTGTTTCTCACAGAGGATCAGAGAAGTGTCTGTGTTCCAGTAGCCACATCAGCACTGAGATCCACCACAGTCCTCTAGAGGTTTCACAACTGGCTACTGGGACATAGCCAGACATTTCTGCAGTCGCAACCATAGCTTGGCCATAGCTTTAGAAGTTGTGCAATATGCCAAGGGCTTTGAGTTTTGTGGAGGGAATATCAATCTCCCCAGTGCCCCAAGAGGGACAGGCATAAGTGAAACTTAACACATGTGTATGTCATTATGAGCTGTTTGGGGTCCCATATCTGGAGAAAGATAGGGTATATATTAAATGAATAAATAACTTAGATGATTCATCTTTCTGGAGATCTGCAAGCATTAGCTGGACAGCCATCTGTTGGCCATCCTCTAGTTATAGATTTCCAGCATGAAATATTAGTTCCAGCATGGAGTATGACAGTTTATTAGATGGCTTCCAAGCTGTGCATCTTCCTTGACTTTCCTTGACTTACTATGATTCGTTCTATATCCATGGTGCACATTACCTTTAATTTATGCCACCTCCATAGACAGGTTTCTTCTCTTTGTATTTCTCCTAAAGAACCTTTTCATCATTT
>NC_056530.1:9492328-9501807 GCF_019175285.1 Sceloporus undulatus
ATTGATAGAATATGCAATTGATAGAATATGTAATTGTAGAATATGCGATTGATAGAATATGCGACTGATTGACTATGTGATTGATATACTATGTGATTTTTGATTTTGTAACTACACCGATTCAAATGGCATAAAAAAGGTCCCCTTTTATAGTAAGAACAAGGGATCTTTTGAAATCGGTTACAGACACGGAGTGGATCCGAATCACAACCCGTGTTATTCTGCCAGTGGGAATGAGCCCTAAGTATGCATGGGATAGATTACAGGCAGCTTTTGTTATTCTTGGAAGGGCTCAGCGGTAAGCTGTAATGCTTCTGGGCACCAACTCAATCCATGCATCTGAGGAAGTAGACCTAACTCTTCGAATGCTACAACGTCTTTAACACAGTTAGTCTCAAAGGTGCTGCAAGTTCCCTTTGCATACTGATATTCCAGACTAACATGAGCTATGTCTCTGAATTATTGCTTCTTGTGCTGTGTTTGCACAGCAGAAACAATGCTTTAATCGTCACGGCTCAATGCTTTGGAATCCTGGGATTTGTAGCTGGTTTGGCACCAGAGCTTTCTGATAGAGACAGTACAAGATCTCGTAAAACTATAAATCCCAGAATCCCATAGCATTGAACCATGTCTTTGTGACAGTGTGTAATTTTTGCAGGGCAGCGAAGCTTTAGTGTTAGTGCCATCATTTAATAGACTTATTGATAATACTTATGATCAATATTTCCCAAAGAGCCTGAACTACATAGGATTATTGATGGTCTAGCCGTGTGTCTATTTCAGGAGGGTCATCCTCCCAAGCCTTGATATGGAGGGAATTGACTGCCTTCTCCTCTTTCTTAGGGTCCATAAACCAAAGCATGGAGGCATAAGAGCCAGTGTGGAATTACAAACAGAGTACAGGAGGGGGATTTCAGGAAGGCTTAATCCTATTAGTTAAACCCAACATTGAATCAAGTGGTGAATGGTGAGTCAACATTTAGGTAAACTCAATTGATTCAATCAGTCTACATTGTTGGGATTAAAAACAGGATTCAAGGTGGAGTATCCTGTTTCAAGTCACTTGGTTTACCTTGCTTTCAAATTGCTTTCTCTTTCATTCTGACCAATCTCAAGGGGATACTCTGAGTATAAAGTATGGAAGAAACATCACATGTATTTTCCTGCATGGGAGGAAAAGCATGGTATAAATGCATCAGGTAGATAAAATGTATCAATGGCTACATGTTCTGTGATTTCTTATGTTACTTCTATCGAAATTCTATGGCGGGTTACAGACCGCCATTTAGTACGTAATGAATACATACTAGGGTTAGGAAGGGACGGTGCTTCTGCACCCCCCTAACCCTAGTACGTATTCCATACGTACAACATGGAGGCGCCCCTTCCACATGGGGGCCACCATGTTTACGTATTGGACACTGTGCATCCGCACGTGTCGCGGCGTCTATGACGTTGCGAGTCCGCCCCTGGCGCCTCGCAACATCATAGAGGTGCTGCTTAAAGAAGCTGCATTTTGGAGCTTCTTTTTCGGTCCATGCGGGAGCTGCGCGGTGTGGCTGCTGCGGCTCCCACACGGAGCAAACAGCGGCGGCGGCAGACTGCCTCAAAGTGGCGGTTTATAACCCACCTTAGTTTCCTTTCTTTTCTCTTTTTAAACAAAGATTCGCTAATCCCCAATTAGAGACAGTGGTAGTTATAGAGAAAAGATACACATATTTTCTTGTTCGGGATGATAAAGGATGTCTTTGGCCCGGTCCAGATGGGCGCAATAGGACGCCCTCGTCATATGCGAGGGGTGGCACTTTTAGACGCCCTCACCCTCGCTGGCGTCAAAATGGTGGTGCCCTGTACAAATGGGCGCAACCATCGTTACGTCTGCACATCGCGGCACCATTATGATGTTGCGAGTGCACAATTGGCACACTGCGATATCATAATGGCGCCTCAAGAACTCATTTTTCGCAGGTTCTGTTTGGTCCGCGAGGAAGTCCTGTGGTCTGGAGGCTGCGGCTTTCCTGCGGACCAAAACTAGGCACCTATATATGTTTAATGAGTCAATGAGGTTTTCCCACCCCATGTGATATCAGAAAAGCACACACACACACAATCAGACACAATAGCAAAATAGAGGGGGCAAAATAGAGCTGGGGAAGTTTAGCCTGGAGAAAAGAAGGTTTAGAGGTGATATGACAGCCCTGTTTAAATACTTGAAGGGGTGTCATATTGAGGAAGGAGCAAGCTCGTTTTCTGCTGCTCCAGAGAACAGGACCTGGAGCAATGGATGCAAGCTACAGGAGAAGAGATTCCACCTCAACATTAGGAGGAACATCCTGACAGTAAGGGCTGTTCGACAGTGAAACATACTCCTTCCTCAGAGTGGAGTCTCCTTCCTTGGAGGTCTTTAAACAGAGGCTGGATGGCCATCTGTCGGGGATGCTTTGATTGAGAGTTCCTGCATGGCAGAATGGGGTTGGACTGGATGGCTCTTGTGGTCTCTTCCAACTCTACGATTCTATGATTCTATGAAATCCATTGCTTTGTGGAAAACAGTACATTGAAAAATGCACCAAAAATGGTGCCATCTCTCATCAGTGGGAGAATGTGAGCATTTGGAATGTTTCATCTTCTCTTGTGAAACTGAGGCCTCGTTCCCTCTTACAGATAAATCGAGGTGTGTAATCCAAATCGATGGATCGATTCAACAGCGGAGCATGGCTCCCACTACATTTGCCCCAATCACATTTTCCCCTCTAAAGTAATCCAGTTGTGGTTCACATTCATGCCTGGATCGATTCAAAATGGACCCTCTCCGGTCGGATGAAGGGGAAAATTAAATCAGTTCCGATCTGCATCTGGTTCACACTTGCACGGAATCGGTTTATCGAAAAAGACGCAGAAAACAACAGCATCAAAAAGACTTGGGTTTAAATGTATCTAGCGCATGGCCTCCCCTTTCAGAATCTTTGAACTGGTTCAAACTGATTTGCGATCCAGTTTAAAAGGTAGTGGGAATGAGGCCTGGGATAGAAAGGGGGTGAGTGGGATTTGCAACACTACATGACAGAACTGCAACCATCACTTTGCACAAATTAATAATTCTTAAATTGTGATGCACAAGATTGAAGAAATCCCAAAGGTGTTACGTAGACACTTTGGCACGCCTTAAGATGGCAATGCCCTAGGAGGACAGAAATGATTCTTCAGCTTTCCTCATTGTCAACCAGGACAGCCCAAGATAGAATACACCTACATATGTAGGGTGGAGGTTTAGGCACTGATGGAAGACCAAGATTGAGTTCAGGAGTCACCTGCCGATGGAATCCATCCCATTGTCTTTCAGGGCAGGGTTTTCACAGATGTCTGTGCTTGCTTCGGCTTCTCTGGATATTTAGAAGGCAGTTGATAGTCTGCAGTGATCTAGTATGAAGAAGAAGCAGAAGCTGGGATGGTGCTATGCGGGAAGAAGAGAGAAGTTGTTGTTGTTGTTGTTATTTGTATCATGCTTCCCCCCAAAAAATATTGGGATGTAAGGTGCCTTGCAATTTAAAGGTTGGTCTCAATTGCTTGGGCTCCTAGGCTAGAGTGCTAGGGACCCAAGTTAAACCTGTCATTTGAAGCTCATTAGATAGGCAGTGTAGTGTAGTGGTTTGAGCTATTGACTATGGGGCAGTATAGACCACTGTCAAAGTTAACTGCGGAAGGATGCCGCAGCTACCAAACCATGCAGCATCCCTCTGCAGTAAAAAGAACCCGGTTCTTCCGGGTTCTTTTTGTGGAGCATTTGGTACGTCAATGCGCAGTGACACATTGTCATTGTCATCATGGCGGCACCCATGTGGACAGGACACCACTGCTCATACAGACTAGGGTTCTGGAGCATGCGGTTGCAATGTGCTCTGGAACCCCAGTTTCAGCGCCAGCATGCTGCTTTTGGCCAGTGTGTCTCGGGCCAAAGATTCTGGAGCTCTAGCTTCAGTTCCACACTCAGGTATGGAAACCCGCTGGGTGACCCTGAGCCAGTCATACACTTTAAGCCCCAGGAAACCCCATGATAAGTTCCCCTTAGGGTCACCATAAGTCGGAAATGACGTGAAGGCACACAACAACAACAGATGACTTTGAACCAGTTGCTAGCTCTCAGTACATCTGGAAGCATCCTTGCAAGCAAAGCAATATGAGGAAAAGTTAGGTTCTTGGTTATAAGGTGGCATATAGGCTTGTGATGCATTATTAAGTTTCTTTTAGAAGGAAACAATGGATGGTTTTAACAATTGTCTTCCTGCTGCCAGAAAATCTTTGCACTTCAGGGCTTATTTTGCCGAAAATTCACATGTGGTTGTTTTGCACAGAGAATGACATTGTCTACATAGGAAACAGCATTTCCTGCGCAGAAAAATGACGCTTCTTCTATGCAGATGCATTGCTTCCTGCACAGAAAGAGGTAATTTCCAGCTCAAAACCATACGTGAAATTTGCGCAGAATAAGTCCCAAAGATTTGCATCGATCCAGGATTCTTCTCATCAGTTTGCATTGCTCAAAAAACCCTATTATATGAATACCCAAAGAAATGCAAAACTTATGGGTGTAGTGATAACAAGTTCACTTTTAACAATGGTTGTTGAGGTACAAAGGTAGGAGGAGAAATGTTGCCTAAGACCAGGATGGGCGGATGACTATATAAATGATGGAAAGAGTTTGAGAATGTGGTATGTGCAGGCTGGGAAACAAAAAGGAGATGTGCTATCCTGGCCAAGAGCATCCTTACAAGCCGTTGCCTCTGTTCAAACCACTGTTGATGGATTAGAGTTTGTGGATTTGTTCTAACTCAGCTGTTCCTCTTTCCAATCTTCATTTGCAGTGTTACAGAATAACACCTTTAACAAATGGTATGCATTGGTTTCTCAAAATGGAGGTTTCTTAATTGCTACAATGGCTAGCAGCCACTGATAGGTTGCCTTCTATATGTTTGTTCAATCCTATTTCAGAGGCCACCAAAGTAAGTGAAAATTGGTAGATATGTAGAAAAGGCCTTGCTCCAAGTTGGCACAGGAGGTGGTGCTGGGAAGTTAAGGAGATGATGGGGAACTGAGAAATGTGCCTGACATAGGATGGGGTTGATCCTACTGCACAATGGGCTGGGAGATTACATTGAGAGGCTATAAATACCATGTTCTTTTCTAGATGCTCTATTATCTTTTGAATTGTGTGTGTGTTATCCTCCTTCATCCCCATGTTGGCAAACATGGACTATGGCTCCTTGCACATCCAGGCACAAGCTATTGAGTTATATGTTATTGAAATATGTGAACATATCTGACTAAATTGACTTTATTTTCCATAAAGATTTGTGAAGCTGAGCCAAGGAAAAGAGAACCGTGTGTTCATTATTTAAAGAGACACTTGGTGGAAAGATGTCGGCAACACCAGCACAATCCAAGAACAGAGGCATGTCCATACTGAGGTAAGCTTTTATTATCTCCCATGCATTAGAACGGAGATGGAAACATAAAGTCAGTGAGGGTTCCTTACTGATTCCCCTCCACCACAAGGACACATAAATTATAAGTTATTTTGGAATAATCAGTCACACATTAACCATGCACAAAATTAAAAACATGAAATGCCATTGAAGAGAAGTACAAAGTATGCAACATGCAGGAGGTCCTCAGCTTAAAACAAGACTGTGAGAACATGGCATCAGCCGGACGAGGTATATTTTCTTTCTCGCATCTTACTTGATGGAGGGAGGCAGTGAACAAACCTGCTTGGTTTGCCCTAAGCAAGGTGGAATGACAGGGGGACACTTGACCTGGGAAGAGCCACCACCTCCAATGATGATTGATCCCCCACTAGATCCTCCTCCACAACAGTCAGAACCCCCACCTCCTGATACTACGATGGTTTTCCCACTTGAGTCCCCTCCACCACCTCCAATACAACACCCAGATCCTCCACTGCTTCCACCTCCAATAACCTTTACTCCACCAGAGCTTCCACCATCACAACAGCCTGATCCCCCACTGCTTCCCCCACTCACAACAATGGTTTTCCCACCTGAACCTCCTCCACAAATGGATCCTCCTCCACCAGATCCCCCACCTATAACCTTCACACCCCCACCAGATCCTCCACCTCCACAGATGGATCCTCCTCCACCAGATCCTCCACCTATAACTTTAACACCCCCATCTGATCCACCACCTCCACAAATTGATCCTCCTCCACCGGATCCTCCACCTATAACCTTAACACCACCACCTGATCCACCACCTCCACAGATGGATCCGCCTCCACCAGATCCTCCACCAATAACCTTCACACCCCCACCTGATCCACCACTTCCACAGATGGATCCACATCCACCAGATCCTCCACCAATAATCTTCACTCCCCCACCTGATCCACCACCTCCACAGATGGATCCACTGCCTCCAGACCCTCCACCAATAACCTTCACACCTCCACTTGATCCACCACCTCCACAAATGGATCCACCTCCACCAGATCCCCCACCAATAACCTTGACACCACCATCACTTCCTCCACTGCAACAGCCAGATCCAACACTGATTCCACCTCCAATAGTCTGAAGCCCACCTGAGCTTCCCCCACCACAGTATCCCCCACCACTGCTACCTCCAGGTACAATGATGGTCTGTCCACCTAATCCACCTCCACTACCTCCTCCACTGCAACATCCAGATCCACCACTGATTCCACCTCCAATAGTCTGAAACCCGCCTGAGCTTCCCCCACCACAGCATCCCCCACCACTGCTGCTTCCAGGTACAATGATGGTCTGTCCACCTGATCCACCTCCACTACCTCCTCCACAGCAAATGCTTCCAGATCCACCACCAATGATCAGTGGAATCTTTTGCTGGCTCATCCCACCGTCGTATCCTCCTCCAAGGCAACATCCAGAAGACTGGCCACCACCACCTCCTGGTACTATGATGACCCCGCTGGAGCCTCCACTGCTGCAACAGCCAGAGCCTCGAATTTGTTGGATTCCTCCACAGCTCCCACTGCTGCTATAGCCACCACAGCAGGAAGATCCTTGGCCTCCTGAAACGACGACAACACGCTGTCCTGATCCACCTCCTCTACAGCACCCACCGGACGATCCTCCTCCACCTCCGGAGATCTGGGCAATTCCACCAGAATAGCCTCCACCACCGCAGCATGAAATTCCGCTACTGCTGCCACGACGGCCACAGCAGGATGAGCCTTGGCTTTGGTAACCACCTCCACTGTGACCTCCGCAGGAGCTGCCACCACTGTGACTTCCACAGGAGCTGCCACCACTGTGACTTCCACAGGAGCTGCCTCCACTGTGACCTCCGCAGGAGCTGCCCCTGCTGGATCCACAACAGCCACTTTGTCTTTGCTGGCTCATCTTTCCAGGAGTCTTCAGTATTCTTCTAGTGTGGGTAAGTCCTGAAAGAGAGCAAGGAAACAATTAGCAAGGAACAATGCTAGACACAGACACTTTCTTACTTTCCTGTCTTCATGTAGGTGGTGGCATTTGAACTGTACCATTTTGGTCTTCAAAGTTTGGGGAGCTTGACATGCAGGAAAAGCAAAGCATATAGCCACCTATCACGGTGGTGATGGACCATAGACCAGTGGTGGTACATAGAGTGGTAGAAGACCAAAGTGGTGGTCCATATATCAGTCTGATCCATGAAGCAGTGAGGGACCAAAGTGGTGGTGCATAGACCTGTGTGGTCCATGAACCATGAGCTGCCCATCCCTGGAGAGTTTCCAAGAAGGAACTACCGTAGCCAACATTCACAAGAATGGTGCCAAATCCTGGAACACAGGTGGTGGTGGTGGTTAATGCTGGTCCTCCACATCAGATAGCTTGAGGAACATTGATCTAGCATACCTGGGAGTAAAGAGTTCACTTATCCGTCTCTATCCTATACTTGTTTTCTATGAATGTTTTTAAAGTGGAAATCCATTCCACAAAGGGAGCCTCCCTCTTCATTTTTGTGGTCAATCCCACATGCCTAATTAATAACTATAGTTCAACTTTCTATTCTCTATCCTTTGGACTTTGAAAATCTTTGTTATATTAGCGGTTGCAAACTGGCAACCTTGAACCTTTTTATATGTGTTGTAGAGAGATATAGGTCAGATAATGGTATTGAAGGCACCTGGCATGGTTAGCAAGCAAGTCTAGACCCGTGAAATACATGAATGTGAGCCTTCGCTGAGAACAATTTGGCTGATGAATGCTTGCCTGTCAGATTTGCCCTTTAATTATTGTAAAGGATTAAAGAGTTAAGGGAATGAAGAAACCTCCTGTTTAGCTCTCATTGCCAGTCATCATTCATCTCCTATGACCTTAACTTCTCACATAAAGTCGACCCACAATGACTGTGGAAATGTTGGCCCCATACCCAACACTGCGCACTGTCCAAAGCAGTACATTGGGAAAGATTGTCTTCCATCAAATATGGATGGAAGAAGCTCTATGAAAACCTGCCTAAACGTTTTCCCTCTGGAGCAGGACTATAACTATAACTCTCATCATGCTTGACCATGAGGCTGATTCAAGCTGAAGGTGGTCAACATCTGGAAGTCCATAGATTTGCAATAATTTCTCTACCTCTCGCTTCTCCTGAAAGAATTATTTGCAGCATTCAGTGCTAAACCCAGTGTCCAAGTCAACCTCTTGCAAAACAAAGCTCTAACTCATATACAATCATCATGATGTTATCTTGGCATCAGTGCAAAGTTGCCGACCATCCATCAACGGAAAGGAAAGAAGAGCTTTAAGCATTGCGGCTTGGTCTTACCTCCTTCAACGAATGCGTTCCGAACAAAGGTGTCCCAATGGAGCGAATGATGAGCCGGGAGACCACAAATGGTTTTTATAGCATCCCCTGGCCTCTCCCACGGGAAATGAGACACCCCCAGGAATGGTAAGTGACATAGTTAGCATCTCTCTAACAACTGGCTTCGTGAAACCCTAGATGCCTCATAAGTCATATGAGATCCCTATCTCTCTCTCTCTCTCTTTTTTTTCTATCGCTAGGTGCTGCATGAAACATAAACAGATTAATGATGTGCTCCACCTAATGTGCCAGTTCCTGTGATGATGCTTCATACAGATGCCTCAGGTCACAGGTGGAGGGAGATGGTGGGCTTTGGGTGGGTTTGGATCAGCAATGTGTTTCCATTGGGGGACTTTGTGACTTTCCCAATTGCACAGGTTCTTCTCCCTTTAGAAAAAGGACACATGAAAATACACATCAGGACTACCTCTCTGCAATCCCCTTGACTTTTCCTAATTCAATTTGGGCAGTAGACTCTTTGCTCTTTGGGTAGTAGATGCTTTCAGGAATCCACAGTCTGATTACCAACTTCATGTACAATTGGCCTTCCTTATCCATTGATTTTTTTATCCATGGATTCAAGCATCCATGGCTTGGAAATATTCCAAAAAAGTATACATTCCACATAG
>NC_056530.1:9504807-9513628 GCF_019175285.1 Sceloporus undulatus
AGAGGCTTAGGCGACGCTCAAAAGATCATCCAAAAACTTCCTTATCAGCTTAATTCATTCCACGGATAGTTTCTTCAATTACCTTGGATTGTTGCTAATACTAAATCGCATACAACCGTGGCACCCACAAACACATTTGGATAAATGCCTCCCTTTCTGTTTTGGCCATGCACACACCCAAAAATGAAGGTGCAAGCTACCGCATGTGGGTTGAACATGGTGTAGTTTTGATCATTTGGCCTCGCTGAATTTTTGAGGGCGGTGAAAGCTTTCCTGAGGTCCAGGCATGGAAGAAAATGGAAGAGAATTCTCCTGAAGATCAGGAATGGGGGAAGAACATGGCTATGTACGAATGCTGGAGATGTGAAGTCGAAGGCTTTCATGGCCGGCATCCATAGTTTATTGTGGGTTTTTCGGGCTTTGTGGCCATGTTCCAGAAGAGTTTATTCCTGATGTTTCACCTGCATCTGTGGCTGGCATCTTCAGAGAATGCTGGCATGGAAGAGAGTGGGGCATGTGTATGTATATATGGTTTGCCACTGCCGCCCTCAAAGGTTGAGAGAATGAGACTTGCCTAGGGTCCATGGTGGGTTTCCATAACTCAGTGGAGATTCGAACCTTGGTCTTGTAGACTCCAAGTCTAACATCCAAACAATTAAACCATACCAACTCTTATTTTTCAGAAAGGAAGAAAAATCTGTCAGTCTTCAGACACATCTAAGTTGTTAGCAAAGTGGAACATCTCCAGCATTAGTTTTTTGTATACCTCTCTTCCATGCCAGCGTTCTCTGAAGGTGCCATCCATAGATGCTGGTGAAACGTCAGGAATAAACTCTTCGAGAACATGGCCACAGAGCCCCAAAACCCCACAAAAAACTAATGCTGGAGATGTTCCACTTTGCTTACAATTTAGATGAGTTTGAAGAGAAAATCTTTTGATAGGTTCTCCATCCGTTCACTTGAACTCATTCATGACTCGAAAGTACACAACAAGAACAGAAATAAATGCAATATATATAAAATGCCAATTCATCCTTATCCAAGTTGGGATGAAGGTATGTATTATTTGGATGCCAGAAAAAGGGTTGGGGGCAAGTGTAGTGTAAATTTATTGATTCAGATCGCACACCGATTGATCTGTAAGTGGGAATGAGGCCTGTAATGGGTAGCTGAGCCAAAACATATTTTAAACTTTCTAATCTCTTAACAGTCTCTCAATATCTCAGAGAATCTGATTTAATATTGTGTGTTTGTGTGTGTAAACCTGTGGTGCATAGTTGGCATCCAAGCAAAATATCAGTGCTGGTGGATCTACCAAAGAAGATGGTAGGCAAAATTAAAGATGGCAACCTAGTGTAGTTTCCTTAGATAACAGGATGACAGTAACAAGGCTCACGTATCTGTCTCACTCAGTACTTTGTCATGCAGTCAGTCGATTTACAGTGGCATGAGATGTCACAGGGAGGAATGCTTTTCCGATGGACACATGAACCTGCTAATCCAAAAGATGACTACTTATTGCATCAGGCATCTGAAAAACAGGGAGGGGAACATGGGCAGGGTGACCTATGTAAGGTCCCTGGCTCAGTCCCTGCCCTCCCCGGAGTAAGAAGACCTTGTGAAGCAGGTTCTGAGGAACATCTCACTCAGCCTGAGATCCTAGAGACCTCCTGCCATGTAGTCCCAACTACATTAAACTCAGTGAATCAACTGCTAAATGGTGAGTCAATGTGTGCGTAAATGCCATTGATCAAATGACTCTATTCTAGTTGGGACCAACAATGAGATTCAGATCACCATCAGCTAGGTGGCTCTAGGGGGCCAACCTGTTATAATGTAGCTCAATGACATTGAGGCGAAAGAGTAGCTCGGTTGGAGAGGGCATCCTTTAGATCAGTGGATCTCGACCTTTGGTCCTCCAGATGTTTTGGACTGCAGCTTCTATAATTCTCGATTCTTGACCATGTTGGCTGGGGTTTCTGGGATCTGAAGTCCAAAACTAATGGAGGACCAACAATTGAGAATCACTGGTTTAGATGCAGAAAGGTGCCCAAGTTTAGACTGTGTGATGGAAATGATCTGCTTGGGTTGCTAGAAAGCCACACCCAATTTGAGGAAGTCATTTGGAGCTAGTTGGCCCGACACTTTGGCACTTTATTGGCACTTGTATTCAGCTCTATCACTCTGGTACAAGAGCCATAGCTCAATATCAAAATCATATCAAAGAAAGGTAGTTTTGTGTTGAATGCTGCATTTAGAGTAGGGGTGGGGAAATGCAGCCCTCCAGATGTTGTTGAACTGCATCTGTATCTAGCCCTGGCTTTGAAAGACAGAGTGCAAGAACATCTGGAGGGGCACAAATGACCCATCCAGTATCTGGAGTAATCTGTTTGAATATGTAGGACCAACACTGGAGGTAGGAAAGGCTAGAGTAAACTACAATGACAACAAGAACAACAAGGGCAACGTGTATGGACTTAACCTTTTCTTCTCTTTCTTTTGGTCATTTTCTTCTTCTCTCCCCTCTTCTTTTTACTGCTCACTCTTCCACTCTTATCTTTCTCCCCTCCTTCTGTCTTCCCATCTCTCTCATTTAATTCACTTTCTCTTCCTACTGATGTATAGTGTTCTCTCCCTCTCTTTCTCTATGGCTCCCATTTACCTCCATTCTTCTCTTCATTTCTGAACTCTCCCCCACTTCCAATGGGGCATCCGCATCAGATCCTTTAAAGTCTGGATTAAAATCCAGCGTGCTCACTTCCCAGCCAATGAAATGGTAGGGGAAGGCAAGATCACTCTGGGTAGAAGTCTTAGCTTCCAAGGATCCAAAGTTATCAATGTAGAAAGTCCCTGTAAATGCCCTCTCTCTCTCACACCATTCCCAGTTAAAAGATGTGGAAGGTCTCTATCTGCCCAAGATAGCTCCTGTGTGTCACGGGAAACTCACAACAGTCAGTATCAGTTAGCTACATCAGTCTTGTTCTGTTTTTGTAGTGTTTGAACCATAAGGCATGTGATAAAACAGATGGTGAATCTGAGGCTCATTGCCATTTACATTTAAACGGTTTGGGATTCGCCTTTGCTCCGTGTTGGTAAATCGATTCCAAAAGGTCCGTCGTTCCCATTATGAAAGCAGATCTTTTCATTATCCCCTTTCCAAAAGAACCACCAAAGAACTAGTGTCAGGAAAGAGCGGGTTTATCGCATTTGCCTCGCTTCATCGTGATTGAAACTGATCACACCAGGACCAGAACCGGTTTCAAATGGGAACGACGGTAATATAAACCGATTGGCAATGTGCTTTAAATCCTAGTGGGAATGAGCCCCAGAAAAAAATGGGGTTTAAATATGAATTTGTTTAGCCTTGAATACAATATGACCCCCGTATCCTTGGAGGATATGTTCCCACACTTACCGTGGAAACATGAAACCATAGATAACAGTGAACCCTACTGAAGTGAATTATTTCCAGTCCAACATCTGGTGGAAGCATATCATAAACTCACACCGAAGGACCTAGAAAATGCCAAGCAAGGACATATTTTATTTTTCGTCATGGTTAGGTGAAACAGTGGGTTGTGGTCCTGTGGATATGGGGTCATATTGTACACATAATTAAAATCAGGATGACATAGGTGTATGAGCACCAAATTTGCCTTTGTATGAGAGTCCTGCTGACCCCTTCAACAGTGATTCATGAATACATACATTAAAATAAAAACAATGTACAGCAAAACATACAGATAATTTTCAATAAAATGTAATTAAATGATTTTATACATTAAAAGCAATTTCTAATGTTCATTTGTTCATGTGTGTATGTGTATATGTAGCAGTGTGTGTGTATGTATATATGTATATATGTATGTGCCTTCAGGTCTCCTGTTGATTTATGGCCACCCCTGATTTTCATAGGCTTTTTTTTAGGAAAGGATACGCAGAGGTGGCTTTGCCAGTCCCTTATTCTATAATATAGCCTACAGCAACTGGTATCCTTTGGTGGTCTCCCATCCAAGTATTAACCAGGGCTGACCCTGTTTAGATTTCAAGACCAGATGAGATCTTGTACCTTTATGGTATTTAGGGCCTCATTATAGCACACTGTAATTGACCCTAGAAGCAACCCAATCCTGAAAGCATATTGAAACAAAACAAAATTTCTATGAAGATGCCAGCCACAGCTGCTGGTGAAACGTCAGGAATAAACTCTTCTAGAACATGGCCACAGAGCCCGAAAAACCCACAAAAAACTATGGATGCCAGCCATGAAAGCCTTTGACTTCACATTAAAATAAAATCATTAGCCTGTCAATGGAAAGATAAGAAAGGGGAGTCTAAACTAGCTTCTTTAGAAAAGAAGAACAAGAGCCTAAGAACTTTGAGCTTCTTGCTCTTGATTTGTTCTTGACTGTTGAAAATATCTCCCAAATCCGCATTTTTGTCTCACTCCAATTTAACATGGTTGTGCAGCGAGGAGCAATCTGAGGTTGGCTATGTGGAAATGAGGACCTGTGAGACAATCCAGGACCTGGAAAAACCAGAGAGAGGTTTAAGGAAGATCTAAAGATAGAAGGATTAGCCATGTTTAGGAAGGCCCCATTGGGTTGAGCAGCAACCTCAGTATATTAGGAAAGCCTTGTGCATGACATGTCAAACAACATCCAAAGGACAATCCAAGTAGATTAGTAGTTCTGAAATGTTAGTCATTCGGCCACAATTCAAAAAGGATGTTGAGAAACTGGAGCGTGTCCAAAGGAGGGTGACCAAAATGGTGAAGGGTCTGGAAATCATGCCCTATGAGGAACGCCTTAAGGAGCTGGGGATGTTTAGCCTGGAGAAGAGAAGGTTCAGAGGTGATACAATAGCCCTGTTTAAATATTTGAAGGGGGTCATATTGAGGATGGAGCAAGCTTGTTTTCTGCTGCTCCAGAGAACAGGACCCGGAACAATGGATACAAGCTCCAGAAAAAGAGATTCCACCTCAACATTGGGATGAACTTCATGACAGTAAGAACTGTTCAAGTGCGGAACAGATTTCCTTGGAGAGTGGTGGAGTCTCATTGTTTGGAGATCTTTAAAGAGAGGCTGGATGGCCATCTGTTGGGGTGCTTTGGTTGTGTATTCCTGCATGGCAAGGCAGAAAAAGGTGAGTCGATGGCTCTTGATTTCTCTTCCAACTCTATGAGTCTACGATCACATTATTCTAACCTTTGCTGACTAGAAGCCCTGGTTTTCTTGGCTAATGGTCAACAATTATGGGAGGTGAGGTGAAAACATCTGGAGGATGATAGTTTGAGAAACAGTAAGGTAGTTAGAGTGAAATGGAATCAACTATTAACCCAGCAGCTGCCACTTACAGTTCAATAGCTCAGTATGGTACAAAGAGTATATGGCTGAAGATCGTAGCATCTTCTGTCATGATCAGCCTGCCCCCCAGTGGCTACTATTTCACACTTTAAAAAGAGTAATGCCACGTCATGTATTTTATACTTAACATTATATATAACAGTTTTGTAATAGATCCTGGAATTTATTTAGTGCCGTCTTCTCCAGCCTGGTTCCTTCCAGGTATTTTGGACTACAGTTCACAGAAACCGCTGGCAGCATGGATTAAGGGAGTTTCATCCGAAGGTCTAAATCCCAGATAGATTAACCCCATTAAAGTTAATGGGTTTAATGATGGGTTCAAAATTTAACCAGCTACATTTAATTGATTTAATGCTCAAATCAAGGTTATGGTCATTAAAAGAGGACTCCTCTCCACATTTTGCGTCCAACGTGAGGCATTTATTTTCCTGGTAGTAGTGGAGAACTGGTAAATAACCAGCTAGAATTAAGCTGATTTTCAGTGCGGTTTCCTTGTATTAATTTTGTCAACGATGTTGAAAAATTTACACCTTCTTCACAGCTGCATCTGGATCTGCTTCAGTTGATGATTTTAATTGGTTTGAATTTTATTGAGGTTTTTTTAATGCTTCGTCTGTCAGCTGCCTTGGGTCCCTCCTGGGAGAAAGGCGTCATACAAAATAAATACATACATAAATATATAAACAAACTGGGTCATCTCTCAGATATCTTCCAACACTGTGATGCAATATCAGGGTTTGAATTGCTGGGCTTGACCACATGTGATGCTTTGTTGCTTCTATCGTGATCCTTCATACGTTCATTGTCGCTCCAAAAGAACCCCCAAAGGTTGCAACCGCATGGTCCCTAACCCTAGTACATGCCGGCACAGTAACAATGGTGGGGTCTTGTATACACAGGCACCGCCATTGTTACGTACGTGCCGCACGGCATCCACACATTGCCATGCCATGCTTACGTAACAAGTGCACCAGTGGCACACTTGTTACGCTGCCCCTGCGGCTTTAAAAGAACCTGCTTTTCATGGGTTCTTTTTCCTCCGCAGGGAAGCTGCACAATTTGGCGGCTGCGGCTTCCCTCCGGAGGAAAAACGGCCACCACTGCTCTGGACATATTGTGAGGTATGTACTGGGCCTTAGACATTGAGAAGAAGGGTTTGAGCACAAGGTCATAGTTCATTACAAAACTGGATGTTATTTCCCATCAACAATCATCCCCAAACGTTACCTTTCTTTCACATTCTCTGCTAGTACAGTACCCCATGATGCCATTTTTTCCCTGCATGTAGCAGTCAGATGATCAGTTCATGGAGGATAACTTAGTGTTGGTGTATGCAAAGGGATCTTGAAGCATGTTTGAGGCTCACTGCATGAAAGAAGTTGTTGCATAAGCTTTCTTAGACTTGGTCTACTTCCTCAGATGCAAGTCTACAGAAGCTCATACAACCAATTCTTTCAGTCTCCAAGGTGTTGCACAATCCCTTTGCATACTGATGTTGCAGATGGACATGGCTATGTCTCTGAATTCTACCTCTTTTGTGTTGATGGTTGTCCTTGGGTTGGATCCATTGTTGATGTTGATGGTCCTCCTTGGGTTGGATCCAACAGTAGTCCAAACTAGAATAGATCCATTGAAATCAGTAAGACTGGAGTTATTTATCACTAGCAAGCCTTAGGCATTTCAGTGGTCCTACTAAAAGTAGGAGAGACACTGAATGTAGCCCAGTGGCTATGGTTGGATCCCACACCATTGTCATGTTCTTCAGAGTTCTCCATTACCTTCTCTTTTCTTGCTCTTCAGCTCCACAACACAACTGATCTAATAGGTCGCAAAGTGTGTGGGCACACATTGTTATACTCAAAGAAATTTTGGGGTATAAGGGACAGCAAGGATAAATGCGTGGAGCCGGGAGTCATGCGCGGGGAAGGAGGAGGAGAAACAATGTTGTTATCTATTACCAATATCAAGCTTTCTTGTTCCTTCTTGAGTTTAGTTATATTCCTCACTTTGGTTTTGTGTGGAAGAAAGGATTTTACCAGCAGCCAAGTATCATTTGAGATCTTTCCCAATTATAATGTGACATATGAGAGACTGGCTTGCTTTTGAATAAGCAATTGAGATCTATAAGCTTTGCAAAAGAACTGGAAATGGTAGAGATGAAAACCATTAGAACTGGTTTGTTGAGCTGAAGGAATATTTTGTATGTGAGTGCCTTTAAGTTGCCTGTTGATTTATGGTGACCCAATGTATTTTATAGTGTGTTCTTGGAGAGGAACATTCAGAGGCAGTTTTGCTAGTTCCTTCCTCTGAAATTCACCTATAGCTCCTGGCATTCCTTGGTCATCTTTCATCCAAGTACAGTCGGCCCTCGGTATCTGTGGGAGATCCATTCTGGATTCCCCTGAAGATACCAAAATCCATGGATGCTTAAGTCCCATTGTTCTCAATGGTGGCGCAACCGCATCGCCATTGGAGACAATGGGACTTTACCTACTTGGCCACTCGAAGCTCACCTTGTTCGAAAGGGGAAGAATCTGAATCTGATAAATCCATCCATAAGGCTCTGGAGCTTTCAGGATATAACAGTGTGTTCAGTTCTGGGTGCCTCTTTTTAGGAAGGATAGTTGAGAGCCAGTGTAGCACAGTGCGTTGAGTGTTGGACTACAACTCTGGAGACCAGGGTATAATTCCCCGCTCAAGCCATGAAACCCATTGGGTGACTGTGGGCAAGTCATGCGCTTTCAGGCTCAGGGGAAGACAATGGCAAACCATCTTGGGAATATGAGTGGTTCAGCAATGGAACTACTTGCCCAGAGAGGTGATGTGGTCTCCTTCTCTAGATGTCTTCAAAAAGAGTTTGGACAGCTACCTATCTCAGATGCTTTAGCTAGATTTCCTGCATTAAGCAGCAGGACAGATGGACTTGGCTTCAGGATCCCCTTGCATCTCTATGATTCTATGAATCTGCATGTTTTCAATCCAGTTAGTGACGAATCACCAGGAGACATCTCAGCTTTGACAAACATATAGAATCGTAGAGTTGGAAGAGACCACAAGGGCCATCCAGTCCAACCCCCTGCCATGCAGGAAATCACAATCAAAGCATCCCCGACAGATGGCCATCCAGCCTCTGCTTGAAGACCTCTAAGGAAGGAGACTCCACTACACTCCGAGGAAGTGTGTTCCCTTACTGTCAGGAAGTTCCTCCTAATGTTGAGGTGGAATTTTTTTTACTGCAGTTTGCATCCATTGCTCCGGGTCCTAGTCTCTGTAACAGCAGAAAACAAGCTTGCTCCCTCCGCAATATGACATCCCTTTAAATATTTGAACAGGGCTATCATATCACCTCTTAACTTTCTTTTCTCCAGGCTAAACATCCCCAGCTATGGTAGACAGCTATAAATAATAATAATAATAATAATAATAATAATAATAATAATAATAATAATAATAA